>NC_092051.1:109520067-109780898 GCF_003086295.3 Arachis hypogaea | reverse complement strand
TTTAAAATTTTTAGATCTAATGCTCCTTGTTTTCGAAAAATTTGGAGGGAAAACACCAAGGAACACCAAACTTAAAAATTTTAAGATCAAGACACAAGGAAACTCAAGAACCCTTTGAAGACTCACAAGAACACAAGAACATGAAGGAAGAACACCAAACTTAAAATTTTTAGAAAACCAAACCAAAATTTTCGAAAATCAAAGGGAATCAACAAGAAAACACCAAACTTCAAGTTTGGCACAAGATTTAATAGAAAATTTTTTTTGAAAAAGAAGGTTTTGAAAAGAGTATAAAAGATTCTAACCCAATCAAATTAATGCTCTAGCCAAATGAGTTATGGGACCTTCAAAAATTTTAAGAAAGATTATTTTTGAAAACACCAAACTTAAGTTTGGCACAGGATTTAATAGAAAAATTATTTTCGAAAAAGGTTTTAAAAATATGATAGCCAATTATCATGAACATAAACACCACGTTCTAAATAACTGAGCTATAAGTTTAAAGTATTTTAACAAGGGTAATTAATAAAAGACTCTAAACCAAAAAAAGAAAGATTTTTCCTAATCTAAGCAACAAAATAATCCGTCAGTTGTTCAAACACGAACAATCCCCGGCAACGGCGCCAAAAACTTGGTAGCACGAATTTGAATTACACTTTTCACAACTCGTACCACTAACCAGCAAGTGCACTGGGTCGTCCAAGTAATACCTTACGTGAGTAAGGTCGAATACCACGGAGATTGTTGGTTTGAAGCAATCTATGGTTATCTTGTAAATCTTAGTCAGGAAGTCAACTATGTTTATCATTGAATTGTGATAACCAGTAGAGCATAAATTAAAAGTTACTTGTTGTGCAGTAATGGAGAATATGTTGGAGTTTTGGAGATGCTTTGTCTTCTGAATCTCTGCTTTCCTCTGTCTTCTGATTCACGCACGCACGTCCTCCTATGGCAAGCTGTGTGTTGGTGGATCACCGTTGTCAATGGCTACCTTCCATCCTTCCAGTGAAAACTAAGCTCACGCGCTCTGTCACAGCACGGCTAATCACCGGTTGGTTCTCGATCCGGTTGGAATAGGATTTTCTATCCTTTTGCGTCTGTCACTAACGCCCAGCCTTCAGGAGTTTGAAGCTCGTCACAGTCATTCAATCCTTGAATCCTACTCGGAATACCACAGACAAGGTTTAGACTTTCCGGATTCTCATGAATGCCGCCATCAGTTCTAGCTTATACCACGGAGATTCTGATTAAGGAACCTAAGAGATACTCATTCAATCGGATATAGAACGGAGGTGGTTGTCAGGCACACGTTCATGGTTTGAGGAAGTTGATGAATGTCACAGATCATCACCTTCATCACAGTTAAGCGCGAATGAACATCTTAGATAGGAACAAGCGTGTTTGAATGGAAAACAGAAATACTTGCATTAATTCATCGAGACACAGCAGAGCTCCTCACCCCCAACAATGGGGTTTAGAGACTCATGCCGTTAGAGAATACAAAGTTTAGATCTGAAATGTCATGAGATACAAAATAGATCTCTAAAAGTTGTTTAAATACTAAACCAGTAGCCTAGGGTTACAAAATATGAGTGGACTATGATGGATGATGCAGAGATCCACTTCTGGGGCCCACTTGGTGTGCTGGGGCCCACTTGGTGTGTGCTGGGGCTGAGACTTTAAGCAATTTACGTGCAGAGGCCATTTGTGGAGTTGAACGCCAGTTTTTGTGCCAGTTTGGGCGTTCAACTCCAGTTTTTTATCCTTTTCTGGCGCTGGACGCCAGAATTGGGCAGAGAGCTGGCGTTGAACGCCAGTTTACGTCGTCTATCCTTGTGCAAAGTATGGACTATTATATATTGCTGGAAAGACCTGGATGTCTACTTTCCAACGCAATTGGAAGCATGCCATTTCGAGTTCGGTAGCTCCAGAAAATCCACTTTGAGTGCAGGGAGGTCAGAATCCAACAGCATCAGCAGTCCTTTTTCAGCCTGAATCAGATTTTTGCTTAGCTCCTTCAATTTCAGCCAGAAAAATACCTGAAATTACAGAAAAACACACAACTCATAGTAAAATCCAGAAATATGAATTTTTCCTAAAAACTACTAGAAATAGACTAAAAACTAACTAAAACATACTCTAAACTATATGAAATTATCCCCAAAAAGCGTATAAAATATCCGCTCATCACTAGCTAATGTAACCAAACACTGAAAAAGAGCACAAAATATTGCAGCTAAAAAATCTTGCCCTTTGTTATATGCCAATAATGCTTTATATTCATGCAAAAAACCTAACTAAGTCATCCAAGCAATTTTTTTAAACACCCCAAGTTATGTGAAATACACGCGCCCCTCCCACTCCTATTAACGTAGCAGAATTACTACGTAAAACTTCTTTTTCAATGTAAACATTTTTCAACGTTAACGATCTGCATTGTAATTTTTGGATCTGCTCTCGTCGTTCTTCTCTGCTAATTGTTGTTCTTCTTCTTTTTTTCTCTGCTGCTCATCGTTCTTCTCTGCTACTCGTCGTTCTTCTTCCTATTCTTCTTCGTTTTCTTCTTCGATCTGTGGATTTATCTTCTTCATTTTTAGATTTCAATAGGCTATCAAAATAATGAATAATTCAACTTCAAACCAGTTGAATGAGAGCGATTTGGATTATTCTTCTGAATCCTATCAAGCGGACGAAGTTTGGATTATTCAATTTTGATTCGAATTGAATGGAATGCAATTACTAAATTGAATTGAATTGAATTGAATAGAAACAGGTATTCTAAATTGAATTGATAATCTCTATATTGTAGACACAGGTATTTTGAATTTGATTTTATATATACAATATTCGGTTCATTCATTGTACATTGTTTTTGCTTTGATTTATATTTTTGGTTCATTATGCAGGCAGTTGTTTGAATTTGAATTTATATAATGGACAATGTTCCGTTCATTTAGTACTATACAATGGTTTTGTTTAATAATATGTTCATATCATTATGCAGATAGTTGTTCGAATTTGAATTTATATAATGGACAATATTTCGTTCATTTAGTACTATATAATGGTTTTGCTTTAATAATAAGTTCGGTTCATTCTATAGTCCAGGTGTGTTGTGGATGAACAATTTGTACCAAAGGTTGGGATGACTTTCAAGACACTAGAAAAAGATGGAAAGTTCTACAAAAATTATTTCAAACTTGTCGGTTTCTCTACCAAAATAAGGAACACGAATCGGAAGGGAGACGAGATTAAGAATCAACTATTCGTATGCAGTAGAGAGGGGAGGTGGAAATCCAAGATATCTCAAACTCTGTAGACGAACCCCTCAGCCGACATAAATTGTCCAGCCAGGATTTACGTACACATATTGAAGAATGTCAGTCTTTGGATAATTTCCAAAGTTGTTCTGAATCATTCACACCCTTGCTGTAACTCCCTACCACACAGAGCTTTACGCTTAAGCCGTAAAACAGAGGTGGTGTGGTATTACGACCTCTAAAATAAAATATACATATATATGTATAATATTAAAGAAAGATGTAGTATACGAGGAGCCTTGAAAATGGATAAAACAAAATCGCAAAAAAAAATGTGCAACGCTTAGGAAACAAGGTTACTTGTGTGTGAAGAAAACTAAGATTCATAAGCATAACTAAACAGAAAGTAGGAATAGAGAGTCAAGGGTACAAAATAACAAGCTCCTGACTCATCCTACGAAGCCAAGGCTGGCCGGAAAAAAAAAAATATATATATATATATAACCCAAAGTCTGAAATACATGTATAATACCCTAGTCCTCCATAAACCTCTAAGAGGTATAAAAGTAAAGTAAATATAAACACATGAGGATAGTCTATACATATATAGCAAAAGATCAAAAGTAAAACTCCAAAATGAAACCACTTCGCTGCAGAAGCTCCAGACGCCTACCGAGGTGCCTCTTGACCTGCATATGAAAAATAGCAACATAGCATTAGATGAGAACCGGAGGTTCTCAGCATGGTAGAGGTGCCACGCACAAAAGATATAAGGTCATGTGAATGCCAAAGGCAATCCTAGAATGCTGTCACTCAGATTATAAACTTAAAGAACTAAAATGGAAACTGTGAATTAGGGTAGTTTTCTAAGGCTTTCTAAACTTAACCAATTCCTTAAATCTAACTAAAACTTAACTAGAACACTAAATCTTTTCCACGTTTCCTCCGTACCTCCATCTCCAGTGAAGTTGCACAAACAGACAAGCAAACAAAGGCAACCACAAGTAGAATACAAATAATACAAATAGCAAGTATAACAATTAGCATATTATAGTCACTTAGGCAATCCCAATTATTGCATAATCAAACAGAATCATACAAATTGATAGGATGCATGCCTTTCCTACTGGCCGTGAGCTCACATATCGGTTAACTGCCAGAACCCGACACACTCGGTAACTAACCCGGATACCGTCTCTCCACTGTGCATCTCCAGGAGGTATAAGATCGGGGGATTAGTGTCCTACCACCTTCTCCTGGAGGCACATACTAGGGAGAAATAAATAGGGAGATTAGTGCCCTACCACCTTCCCCTAGTGAGGCCCTATGATACCGGTCGGGGGATTAGTGTCCTAACACCTTGTAGACAGAGAGAGAAAGAATGTGAGAAGATACGTTGGAGGATTAGTGCCCTACCACCTTCCTCACTTTCCGAAAAACACCATCACAATAAATGTGGGGGAATGAATCGAGGGATTAGCACCCTACCACCTTTCCCACATTTCATAAAAGACAAACGCAAGGAATACAGGGGAATAAGATCGAAGGATTAGTGCCCTACCACCTTCCCCGCATCCAACACATCAAATATCATCTCTATGTTCATTTATTCTCAAAATTCATCATCATTATTCCTTTACATTCATTCATTATAACCATGGTCTTACACATACATCTCATATTTTTACATTTTTATACATAATTCATTATTTGAAAGTCTTACTTCACCCCTAAGTTATCACCATTTCCTAGTTTCATCCAATTACTAGGCCTAATACTGAGATCTAGGGGTAAAAGAGTGAAAATAGAGGTTTAAAGGTCTAAATTCATGTTTAAAATGCAAAAATATCATTTGTTGAAAACAGGGGTCATGCGTACACGTGGGCTACATGTACGCGTGGGAGTGCATTTCTGAAAGGTCAAGCATACGCATGGGCCACGTGTATGAGTGGGAGTAAAATTTTCTCTGCTCGAGTATGTGAGGTACCTAACCCGAAAAGGTTGGTCGCGTCACTTGCAAGTGGTCGCGTATGCAAGTTATGCAGAACAGCAAAAATGCTGAAGAATTTTCAGCTTTACACTCCAAACTTCTGACGCGCATAACGTTTTCATTTTAAAACATTTTTCATCCGTTCTTCAAATGGCATAAACTTCATGGACCCAATTTTTATTTGAAACATTTGAAATAATTTAGGGGTCCAGAATCCAAGTTATGGCTCGACAAAGTTCAGTCAAAAATTAGTTTTTCACAAACACCTCAAACCTCATTACAAACTAAACTCAAATCCCACTTCCTATACATATATTCAGCTTAACAGCATATTATAACACAGCAATAGCACTAAAACTCCCACTTCATACCACATTCAATTATACCTCAATATATCACAATTTCACACAAATTTCTTATTTTAAACCAACAAGATTCCCATCCACTTACTCAATATGTATTCATATCATCATGTTTCAATTTATATTCATATAATCATGTTGTTCATCATTAACTCATCACTTAACATCCTATTATCATCAAAAACCACAATCATCCAACAAATACTCAATTTTTATCAAAATCATCATTAAGGGTACTAAGCATCAAACATATTCTTGTATTTCCAACCTATCTTATGGTCGTCTAGCATAAATTTTCACAGAATATTATATATTAAATATGAGAAACCTAAACCATACCTTAGCCGATTTTCACGTATTACCCAAGACAACCCACAAGGCAAACTCACAAGCCTTCCTCACCACAATTCAGCCTCCCAAGCTTTCAATCAAGCCTACAATGCACATAAATCAAACTCCTATATATATATATATATATACCTAAATTCATATCAAGCATCAAATAGGCAAGAGTGAATATTTTTCTCAAGCTAATCGGGTCCTAGCCATCAAGGAAGCAAAACCTCACTACCACTCTTAATAATTTTTGAAAACAAGAAGGGGTAGAGCAATTGGGGTGTGAATGAGGCTTACCTATGAAATTGTTCTGATAGATTCGTAGAGCTTGATGCGGTGGTCGCGTAGCCGCAAACGGTGTGGCGATCGGAGCTTGGAGTGAGAAGATATGGTGGTTGGAAGGTGCGGTTAGGGTTTTGAGTTATTGTTCCCTCCTCCAAAGCTGTTTGCAGCGTGAATGAAGTGAAGGAGGAAGGGGAAGCAGTGTTTTTTAAGTGTTTTGGCTAATTGGGTTGGGCCTTGGACCCATTTCGGGCCCAGTTTGACCGGTTCGGCCCGTTCGGTCCAATCTTGGGCTAAATTCTTTAAAATTGGTGTCAAAATTCTCATTTTAATTAGCTCTATCTTATTTTATAATAAAATTCACATTTTTAATTTTCATTATTAAAATTTAATTTTTTGATTAATTATTTGCTAATTTTACAGGGTTTACACCTGCTGTCCAGACCGAGCAGAAGTGCTCAAACAACACAGAGAGTTAAGCATGTTTATGCATTGCACCATCGAAAACAAAGAAGAAGCCATAATCAAACTGAGCAAAACTTACCAATCATTTGTAGCAGTAGTGGGCAGTCATTGGGAACTAAGTTTTATAGAAAAAAGACGTGAGAAATTACATCACAAGGGAAGTACGGAATGTGTCTGAACAAGATAATGCTAAAGAATTTTGGAAGTACTTCTTAAGAATAAAAGAGAAGAATCAAAATTTATTTTTCGAGCTCAACCTCGAAGGCGATCACTCCATTGTAAATGCATTCTGGGCCGACGAAAGAAGCAGGCTCCATTCAAGTATTTTGGATACATCATTTCAATACAACACAAATAGGTATTTGGTTCACCAAAATTACGTGTTAGGTTCACACAGGCAACACATTTCGGTTCATAACTGTTGCTAGTGTCCATTTTTGTAGGTACAATCTAGTTTTTGGTTCTTTTGTGGGCATGAATAACCATGGTTAGTCGACACTTCTCGGATGCGCTCTGATGAAAAACGAGGACATCAAATCATTCAAATGGCTATTCGAGTGTTCGCTCCGTTGCATGGAAGGGAAGGCACCAAAAGGCATTCTCACCGACCAATATGCATCGATGTAAAGGACCATCGATATGTGCATGCCAACAACAATTCACTAGTGGTGCATCTGTCACATCATGGAGAAGATCCCAAGCAAACTAAACGGCTACAAGCGACACAAAGAAATCAAACAAGAGATGAGCCACGTCATTTGGAACTCGTTCACAAAAGACACACTCTACAGAAAATGGAACGATTTTGTCACAAAGTTCGGCATCAGAAGCAATAAGTGGCTCTCAGGTAATCGACGTTTTTAATTCAAATTATTTTGATGCTGTTACTTTTTCAGTTAAGACGTGCATAACTTTCGGTTTATCGGAGCTCATGCTTTCGGTTCATTCTGCAGAGCTATACGAAGATCGCTATTTATAGATTCCAGTTTTCCTAAATCACCACTTTTGGACCGGGATAAGAAGCACACAAAGGAGCGAGAGCATGCACGGATTTTTCAACAAGTTCATCACATGAAACAACTCCTTGATTCAATTTGTAAAGCAATACTATAACTTCCTAGCAAGCAGAGAGCAAAGAGAGAGAATTTGGCGCTGCATATTTTCACACCGTGGTATCGTGCGAAACAAAATCAACAATAAAGGCTCAATTTCGGCATGTGTATACCCACGAGAAGTTCAGAGAAGTTCAAGGACAATTTAGAGGAAAGGTGAACTGCATCACAAGATCAATGTATTCCACCCTAGGTTTTACAACATACAAAGTCGTAGAGCAGGTTTATAACTCCACATTCAACAAGTTTTTCGTCACCTACGACGCAGTATCACGAGAAGTAAAGTGCTAGTGCCTGCTGTTCGAGTTAAGGGGCATACTGTATTGCCATTCCCTGAGCGTCTTAAGCTTCGAGCGAGTAGATAAAGTGGCACTGAAATATATATTGGAATGCTAGATCAAGAACATAAAGAAGGGACACATACACATCAAGAGCGACCAAGATGAGCCTCTATTGGAGCCGAGAAGCAAGAGATTTGTCAATTTGGTGTTTCGGTCTCACAATATTTGCGAATTTGCGTCAGGGTCCGAGGAGCTGACCGAACTTCTACACCGGGCTTTTGACAATGTCATGGACGAGATGCAAGAATATCAAGCCTAAAGCAAAGGAAAAAGTTTATTATCTCAAGAAGAAGCAACATTGAGCGATATGAACGACCATCAGAGCTCGCCACGTGTAAGAACAAGAGGCCACCCCAAGAATAGACTGGATCAAACTTGGAAAAAAAGATCGCAAATGCCACAAAGAAAAAGAAAATGCCAGCTCCAAGCGAGGCAACATTGATTTGCTTTCGACTAGGGAAAAATTCGTTTGTGCATTTTGCTAATATACGATTTATTTTGTCTATTGCAGTTGAACCTTTTAGACAGTGGATCAACAATTCAGTCAAACTCCAACCTTTACAATGCATAGAATATGAATTATCCCGGAGCGGATTATAGGAGTCTTAATTTTTATTAACATAAATTTCCATTCATGTATGAGCAAATTTCGGTTCATTGAAGTTATAGGAGGGTTAATTTCTTATTGATGTTAGTCTTTATTGACTAGTCACTTTTTTTTATTTTTCAAATTAGCTTTCTGAAATTGTTTATTGAATAGTCACTTTATTCTGTTATGTCAAAGAGTTTAGATGTTTCTGAAACTGAACACTAATATAAATATTTTTTCCAAATTAGCTTTCTGCAATAGTGATATATGCAGTTTTCGGTTCATCTGGTCTATTAATTTTAGTTCATTTGTGTTTTTGGGATTCTTAATGTTTGATAACTACCATGAATCCATTCACTTTAACCTAGAAAAAAACAGTAGCCAGACATTTCTACAGATATATACATTAACATTAGATTTTTCATTAACATTAGATTTTCAATAACATTTACATTAATATTCACATATATACATTAAAGAAGTATTGTTTGATTTTTTAAACAAGTTAAACAGAATAGTGTTAATTACAACCAGTCAAAGAAACTATAACCTATTTACTATCTATATCTCCAGACGTGAATTTACAAAAAGGGCTGGAGAGGGTAGCAGATGGCTTCGAGAGTCTTATAGATTCAGATGCCCGAATCACTTGGTCTCTGATTTTGTTCATTTTGTGGAACAGAATGTTTGGACCATATTCGCACCTGAAAGCATCAATTTCTTCCTACAATTCAATTAAAAGGAATTAGTTACATAAGAAATGAACCCAACTGAAATAAGAAATGAAACAAATTTCGTTAATTTAGAAATTACTTACTTGTGTCCAGTTTTTATATTGATACCTCTTCCCTTTTTTGATCTTTTGAGGATCATTTGTTTCTAGCCATTTCATGATATATATCCCGCAATCATAGCTAAGCAAGAAATAAGTAAAATATGATTAATAGTATACAAAATAAAATACATTAAAATTAACACTATAGCAGAGAAAGATTTTTTACTTTGTTTGTTGACCACTGAGCCTGATATACTCTGCTTCTACTCCCTCTCCGTCCTCTATTAAGGGTTCTGTCCCAGCATAAACCCTCATCTGGGAGACTATAAATCCCTGAAAAGGATACAAAAAGGAAAATTAGGTACAAGCAGTGATTGAATAAAACGTGATAAATATTCAATCAGCAAGAAAAACATTTTCTGCATGCAAAAGAACCCAAGTGAACACTTAAGGATAAGGTGAATGTAAATCACCAACTACAATGAACCAAACTCCATTTCAAATTTGAATAAAATGTGATAAATATTCAATCAACAAGGAACACATTTTTGCATGCAAATGAACTCAACTGAACACTTAAGGATGAAGTGAATGTAAATCACCAACTACGATGAACCGAATTCTACTCATGTTTGAATAATTTACAACAAAATATGAATAATATAAATAACTTACAACAAATTTATTCAGTTTAATTCTCAAGTCAGGTATTTCATCTTTCATTTTGTTGATAGGGTCAAGGACATCGAATGCCTTCTTTTTGACATCGGCAATCCACAACCACCAATGTCCTCCGTTGCAAATCGGCACAAACAGCTGAAGTTTGAGAAAATGATAGAATATTTCAGTCTAAATGATAGTAAATAACAGGATTACCAAAGAATTTTTAGAAATCACAACTTACAAATGGATGCGATGCCAGTTTTCTTTTGTCAAGATAATGGAGGTAGTGCGCATATTGATTGATATTGATCCGGTAGGCCTTGTTGGTATTTTGATCAATATAATTCTTGCCATGGTTTTCCAACATAAAATTCTGTGAAATGAACCTCAATTAAATCACAAATGAAACAAATTCTAAATTACTTAAGGAATAAAAAATTTGGCTTACTAGAGTATCCGTCGGCACAAAGTAAATTTCTTTCTCAAATCGGCGACATTTTCTGTCGTTGAGAATCATACACACGGCATTGACCACTTACAGGAAGAAAATTTATGAGATATATGGTATAAAAGTTTTTAGAAAAATCATTAATGTTAATGTAATAAGCAAAGAATTTACCGTGTAATCTACATCTTCTCTGGGCATTAGAGACAAGAAATGATGTCTAAACCCCTCCAAATCTGCTTCATGGTTCAAGATAAATGTGATGTCATATTCATGGGTTGTATCTTTGGTTTCCTTTACTTGTGTCATCCAATGATAACACTTTTCCTTCAACTCCTCTATGATTTTTTTTCTTTCTCTGGAGTTTTGTACCCTGCAGAAGTGGTCAAGCTCGGCTTGGCACTGGTTTCCTGAGCAAATTTCAATGCTGCTGTCACTCTAGCAACCATCATTGCATCCGCCAGCACTTAAAGTTGCGTCACTGTCGGTTGAGAGGCTGGGGGAGTAGGTTGAGATATTGGGAGACTTATCCCAAGGCTGAAGGAAGGTGCATCATCTTCCCAGTTCCAAGGAGGAGCAGCACTGCAAGATGACAGGCGAAAGTTTTAAGTAATAATGAAAAAATAGTATCATTTATCAAGAAAGCTAATAAAAATGATATTAATTAAGACTTACATAATCAACGGAGGTTCTGGCTCCGTCTTCCTCGGGGAAGATTCCTTGCCGGCCTGCTTTATGGGTTCTGGAGGGCAGCTATAACAAAACAGAAGAGATTCCAATAAAGAACATAATGAATTGATTTTTTGATTCAAATGAACCACAAGTAAACCATGTAATAAGCCAAAATTACCCAGATTTAAATAAGCAGTAAAACTTACAAATCAAGCTGTGCTTCTTCTTCCAATTGCCCTGCCACCGGAGCTTCTTGGCACGGTTTCTGTTGTTCTTCTAGAGAGTTGCTGCATTAAATAGAAAAGAGTTTAATAACGACCCAAAATTAGTATCCTATACCATTAAAACTAATAAAAAGAATTCTAATTACAGCTTACTCATTAGCAAAAGCTTCTTCTATTTGACTCTCCAAAAGGACATTGGTGAAGTTCTCTCGATGTATTATTATCTCTTCCACAAGAGAACTCAGAAGAGACACCTCTATAGGAACTCTAAGGAAGATAAACAAAGAAGAGGTTAATATTGAATCACCAGAAGAGATACTGAGAAACCAAAAGCTACACATTTAAAAACTCACATATCAAGAGGTTGAGAATGAGTTTCTTCTCCAACAGCAATAATCTGGAGTTGAGGATCAGGTGTAGTGCTACTGACAATTAAACACAGATTCCGTGTGATTAACTAAACAAAAATTATTACCTAAATCTAAAATACCAACATAAATATTTCAACTTACATAGTTGGAGTTTGTAAACTCTGTTTTTGATGGAGTTTCTTTCTTCTAAAAACTTTAACCGGAGTTTTTGGGGTATTTTTCTAATAAAAAAGATACCAAATTAAAATCATCAACCAAGATTAAAAGCAGACGATAAAAAACAAATCAAATTCATTTTTGGAATCCAATGAACCCCATTTAAACATAGAATGAACCAAATTTACCTGGCATTGGCCGATGTATTTACAGACGGTGTGGAGCTCGTCTGAGTTAGTAAAGGTTCACTGCCCAAATCTATAGTCAGCAGTCTGATAATGAGTATTTGCTCGTTGGTCTAGATTTTCTTCTTATAGAAAAGAATTACTTCGTTGCAAGCATAGCTCCAAACCAACAAACAATTCTCACATAAAAAATTTGAGTTGTTACATGTACAAACCCCAATGAAAATTAACCGAAGTATTTAGACTCCGGGTTGTCTCACAAGGAATTGCAATGAAATGGTCAATTATTGGCTATGAGGAACAAAGGGGGTTTGATTGATAAGGGGCAAGAAAGTAAAGGGGCAAGAATTAACCGAAGATAAGAAGAATAAATCAAGCAAGTAACTAAAGAAAACAATTAATAAAGAGAGACATTCATGGTAAGGTTTGAGATCATATGCTTTCTATCCTAGTCATTAATCATAACAATACTTAACAAGAATTTATCTTATTTCTTCATCCCCAATGTTGGAAGAAGGTGTAAGTTATCTTCCATTAGAGAAAGTCAAACAAGACTAGTTAATCTCAAGTAAAAAATCCTAATCAACTCACTAATTGAATTAGCAAGAGATTAGAGTCATTGAGAATGATATTAACTAACAACTCTAGATCACCAATCTAAATTGGGTATTAATGACTCAAGATTGCCCAATTACTCTTCCCAAGCCAAGAATGCTCAAAATCTACTCTAAAGCCCAACCAAGCATTTTGTCAAACACTTGGTGGGTACAAACGGAAAGCATGGTAAAAGTGCAAGAATAATAAATCTACCAACTATCAATTGCAAGAAAAATAAATTCACAACTCAAATCAACAATTAAAAGAACATCAGACATAAATTTCATAAAAGAGATCCAAATCCATCAAGAGTTCATCATCACAAAAGAGAGCATAAAAAGGAAATTAACAAGAAAACTAAGAGAATCAAGTGTAGAAGCATGAAATTGTAAAGAAAACAAGATGAGAACAATAATCAAAACCTAGATCTAAGATGGAATTAAGCCTAAGAACCCTAATTCTAGAGAGAAGAGGGAGCTTCTCTCTCTAGAAACTAACCTACATGATGCTATACTACAAATAATTGCTCCCCCCTTGTCCAAGCTTGAATTTTGCATGAAATAGCATCAGAAATGAGTTGGATTAGGCCCAAAATGAGCTACAAATCACTGGCCACGATTTCACTTTAGTGAATCATACTGCTCCATCGGCATGCACGCGTATAGTGCGCGTGTGCGCCCCTAAACGCGAAGCAACTATGACAAATTTTATATCATTTTAATGCTCCAGATGTTAGCTTTCCAATGCAACTAGAACTGCCTCATTTGGACCTATGTAGCTCAAGTTATGGTCGATTGAGTGCGAAGAGGTCAGGCTTGACAACTTTGCGGTTCCTTCATTTCTTCATGAGTTCTCCCATTTTGCATGCTTTTCCTTCATTCCTTCAATCCAATCTTTGCCTTATAAACCTGAAATCACTTAAAAAATATATCAAGGCATCGAATGGAATTAAAGTGAATTAAATTTAGCTATTTTAAGGTCTAAAAAGCATGTTTTCACATTTAAGCACAAATCAAGGGAGAATTGCAAAACCATGCTATTTCATTGAATAAATGTAGAAAAAGGTGATAAAATCCCCCAAATTAAGCACAAGATAAACCACAAAATTGGAGTTTATCAAATCTCCCCACACTTAAACTAAGCATGTCCTCATGCTAAGAATAAAGAAGGACAAGAAAAGGGGTATGAACATTTATTCAATGCAAATAAACTACATGCACCTATCTATATGAATGCAACTAAATGCAAGATGGTTCTACCTACTTGGTTAAAAGTAAATCAACCTCCAAGAACATATATAAGCAAGTAGGGCTAAGTAGTATGATGATTCATGAATCCTACCAATTTGAATATCAAAATAAAGTACAAATAGACTTGCAAGGAGGAAAGCTCATGAAAGCCGGGAACAAGGAATTGAGCATCGAACCCTCACTGGAAGTGTATCCGCTCTAGCCGCTCAAGTGTATCGGGTCGATCACTCAATTCTCTTCTAATTATGCTTTCTATGATTTGTTTATCATCTAACAATCAACAATTATTCAATGCATGCATACCTTTATCATGAGGACTTATTTATCGGTTGTAATGGGGCTAGAGTAAAGGTAAGGATGCATATAGTCAAGTGAGCTTGAAATTTGAATCTTTGATTAACCTAAGCTCTCACCAAACACATATAACAACCTATACAATTCTAATACAATACATAGCTACCCATAATTTTCACTTTTTTCACATACTCATGCATTCTCTTTAATTCACATTCCATATACATTGTTATTGTTACTTTACTTTGGGGCATTTTTGTCCCCTTTATATATATATATATATATATATATATATATATATATATATATATATATATATTGGTTTCTTTATATTTTTTTCAAAAGTATATACAAACGTATCAATGCATATGGTTTTACATATTTAATGCATAAGCATGTACCCAATTCCCAAAAATCTTCAATAAAAATACAAAAATACACTTTCCTCTCAACCAATGTCCCAAGTTTTTCATACCCAAATGATACACACCCTCATTAGCCTAAGCTAATCAAAGATCCAAATTAAGGGATATTTATTGTTTTTCACTTAGGGGCAGTGATGTGCTACAATTAAGAACAAAAGGGTTAAATAGGCTCAAATTTGGCTAACAATGGTTGATAAAGGGTAGGCTATTTGGGTAAGTGAGCTAAATGAAATGATGGCCTCAATCATACAAATGCATATATACATGGAATAATGGACATATAGAATCAAACAAATCAAAGATTACAATCATAGAAAAAGAATAATGCACACAAGAATGAAAATAAGTGGTTATATGATGTAACCACGCAATTTGGCTCAAAACTCACATGCTTGTGTTCTTACCTCAAAAACCATGTTCCAAAATAAATTCTTCAAGAAAGTTCATCACAAAAATTTTTTGAATTGGTAGGGTGCCCTAGAACAATTTTTTCTTGGAAAAGAAACTATCACCCTAACCAAGTAGTCCTAACATAAAAAGAAATGGTGAAATATGTACAAATTCTAACTAACATGCAACCTATCATGCAATTCAACAACTAACTAGAAAAGGAAATCAAGAATTGGTGTTGAAAAAGGAAATTGTTACCCATGGAGATCGGTCGGACGACCTCCCCACACTTAAAAATTTGCACCGTCCTCGGTGCATGCAAAGAAGAGCAAGGTGGACGGGTTGCTACAACTTGTTGAGCTCCTTCAAAAGGTTGTGAGGGTGAACTTGTTTGTTGCCCCATTTAGAAGATTTCTCATTCCTTTCCTTCTTGGTGGCCAACCTAAAAGGAAAGAAAAAGAAAGAAAATTATGCCTACAACAAAGATATCAAAGCAAATAGAACATAGGTGAGGGCTAATGCCAAATAAGAGTACGGTTCTCACTACATGGTAGCTACAACATGTGAGTGAGAAAACAATATAAGTTAAGGCATATTAACTAACACTTGATGCAAGAGTAAAGTCAAAGCATGAAGAGCACTCAAAAGCATCAAGTTCAACTAAAAAGAGTGGGTCATGAAAGACATGGAAGTTCATATCAATGCATAAAGAATATAAGGGTCATACAAGATTAAGCATTGATTCAAAAGTTTCATCACCCAACAATATCAAACAAGTCAAGAAGCACCAAGATTAACCAAGAAATTCTCAACAATTGAGTTGAAAAATACAACACCATTATTCAAATAAGAAGCTCAAAAAAAAAAAGAAGGTAAAACAAGCTATAAAAACAAAATGAAAATGAAAAGAATAAAAGTATGCGAATGCAATGGACAAAAGAAAATGGAAGATGAGAAAAAAAACTTTTTTTTACCGGCGCGGACGCGTCATGCACGCTTACGCGCCGATGTGCATTTTGGCCGAACGGCGTGTACGCGCCAGGTGCGCGCACGCGCGGGTTAGGTTGGGCACAGGGCACATTGTCAGCTCAGGATTGGCCCAACTCTTTGGAAAATGTACCAGGAGGGCAGGTAGCGCAATCGACGCGCGCGCGTACAGCGTGCGTACGCGTGCATTGCGCAATTAGAGTCAATGGCGCATATGCGCACTTGGTTTGTGCCTTAGGCCCAATGTTCGCACAGTGCAGGCCTAACTCTCGGGTTTTTGGCTGGGGGTGGAATTTTTGCATCCACGCGTACACATACATGGCGCGTCTGCGTGGATGGTCGAAAATGCTTGAGGCGCGCGTACGCGCCAGGTGCGCGCACGCGCCAAGTGCGCGCACGCGGGTTGGTGCTCTGTTTTTCAAAAATTTTCCAAGTTCTTGCACCAAACCAAGCCTTCCGAACCTTTGAACAGCTACTAAAACACCATAAAACCTTATTTAACCTACTAGACTACCAATTATACTCAACAAACTCAACAAAACATGAAACTAATCTAATTACCAATATATACAAAAGGGAAAAATGAAAAGAATTTACCATGGTGGGATGTCTCCCACCTAGCACTTTTGTTTATTGTCCTTAAGTTGGACTTATGGGGAGCTCCTCTTAAGGTGGCTTGTGCTTGAAGCTATCCTTAAATATCCACCAATGCTTGAATCTCCAAAAAGCTTTAGTCTTCAAAGATGATAACTCCAAGCCTTGATGGAGTTCCACACAAGCCATGGGCTCCCAAATTTGATTCTCCTTGTGCGATCTGGGATCCCAAACTTTATTTTGACACCCATCTTTAAATTGATCATCATGATTCCAATTGGGTGGCATGACCTTAGAATTCTCAATTAAGCATCCAAACATTCTCCTAGATCCATGCAATTTGGTTCTACACCAACCATTGCTATTCAACTTCGAGCATGCAACCATCATGAACTTAGAGTGATGTGTCCAACCACTACACAACTCTCTCCTACTCTTAACTCCACAAAGAGCTCTAAGTTGACCATCATTTTCAATCAAACTATATTCAAGTGAGAAAGAAAAGCTTAGGGATAAGAATTTTACCCACTTGAATGTTGTGTTGGATGATGGCGACTTAGGAAGGGGGACCTCCCCACACTTAGCCAATGTGAGATCCATTTCCTTGTGCTCTTCCCTTGTAACTTCCACCTCTTTGCAAGCTTCTTTAAGTTCAATTCCTTGCTCACCAACTTCTTCTATACACCCTTCATTGCTCAAACCATGTGTCGGAGGTTGTGCACGGTCCTCCTTGTTATCAATTTCATAGCATAATGAGGTGGGTTCATCAATTTCAAAAGACTCATTGGTTGGTGTGGAATCATCTTCAATGACGGAGCTTGCTTCTTGCTCAACCTCTTCCTCTTGGTAGCTTCCTTCCAATTCAATCTCTTCTTCATTGCTTACCAAGGGTATGGGAGGTGAGGTGTCTTCTTCTTTAATCCCCATGTCAAGCCCAATGGGAGAGGATTCAATTGTACATAAGAATTCTTCAATGATTGAATCCATCTCTTAGTCAACCTTTTCAAAGGCTTCAACCACTTCTTCCGGCTCAATTATCTCGACTTCCTCCCCTTGTGGCAATCCTTGTTTCATCCCTTCTTCTACACCTTGAAGCTCTAAACTCACTCCCTCACTATGCTCCTTGATTCCTACTCCACATTTAACAACGGGAGTTCCTTGATCGCATAGGCTTAGGTGGGAGGAAACCATATTGCGAACAACTTCTGCTATGGTAGCTATCCTGGCTTCTAACTCCTTGAACTCCCTTTGGTTCTCTTCTTGCCTTTGAATATAAGAACTAACACATTCTTGGAGAGAATCATCCATTTGAGGTGGTGTGGAAAAAGAAGGTTCATTGTTTGGGAGAAAAGTTTCATAATTGGAAGTTGGTTCATCTTGGTAAGGGTATGGAGGTAGTGTATATTGAGGTGGTTCTTGAGAGTAATTGTGTTGGAATGGTGGTGGTTCCATGTATGGTTCATATGGTTCATACGGTGGTTGGTATGATGGATAAGGATTAGGATCATAATGAGGTGTTTGGTAGTAAGGTGGTTCAAAGTCATGTTGAGGGGGTGATTCATAGGCATGTGGTGGTGGTTGTTGACAATCACAATAAGGGTCACCACATCTATTAGATTGATATGCATTAGGATTAGAATTATACCCATAAGAAACCGGAAGTTGTTGTTGCCAAGAAGGTTGATCAATCCCTTGAGGCTCCTCCCATCTTTGATTGTTCCATCCTTGATGCACATCCTCATTGTAGTTCCCATTTCCTACAACATAATTTGAACCAAACTCATAGCCAAAAGGATGAGAATTCATAATAGAAAGAGAAAATAAAAACAAAATTAGTAAGAACTAATAAAAACTAACTCCTAAAACAAGCAAAAACTAGCAAAGAAGCATATTAACATATATACAATAGCCAATAACATAACACCATTGCAATTCCCTGGCAACAACGCCATTTTGATAATGAGTATTTGCTCGATGGTCTAGATTTTCTTCTTATAGAAAAGAATTACTTCGTTGAAAGCATAGCTCCAAACCAACAAACAATTCTCACATAAAAAATTTGAGTT
Source organism: Arachis hypogaea (assembly GCF_003086295.3). Taxonomy (NCBI): domain Eukaryota; kingdom Viridiplantae; phylum Streptophyta; class Magnoliopsida; order Fabales; family Fabaceae; genus Arachis; species Arachis hypogaea. Next base: position 109,762,067 of record NC_092051.1, on the reverse strand, counting down.
GTCACATGTACAAACCCCAATGAAAATTAACTGAACTATTTAGACTCCGGGTCGTCTCACAAAGAATTGCAATGAAATGGTCAATTATTGGCTATGAGGAACAAAGGGGGTTTGATTGATAAGGGGCAAGAAAGTAAAGGGGCAAGAATTAAATGACAAGAAGAATAAATCAAGCAAGTAACTAAAGAAAACAATTAATAAAGAGAGACATTCATGGTAAGGTTTGAGATCATAGGCTTTCTATCCTAGTCATTAATCATAACAATACTTAACAAGAATTTATCTTATTTCTTCATCCCCAATGTTGGAAGAAGGTGTAAGTTATCTTCCATTAGAGAAAGTCAAACAAGACTAGTTAATCTCAAGTAAAAAATCCTAATAAACTCACTAATTGAATTAGCAAGAGATTAGAGTCATTGAGAATGATATTAACTAACAACTCTAGATCACCAATCTAAATTGGGAATTAATGACTCAAGATTGCCCAATTACTCTTCCCAAGCCAAGAATGCTCAAAATCTACTCTAAAGCCCAACCAAGCATTTTGTCAAACACTTGGTGGGTACAAACGGAAAGCATGGTAAAAGTGCAAGAATAATAAATCTACCAACTATCAATTGCAAGAAAAATAAATTCACAACTCAAATCAACAATTAAAAGAACATCAGACATAAATTTCATAAAAGAGATCCAAATCCATCAAGAGTTCATCATCACAAAAGAGAGCATAAAAAGGAAATTAACAAGAAAACTAAGAGAATCAAGTGTAGAAGCATGAAATTGTAAAGAAAACAAGATGAGAACAATAATCAAAACCTAGATCTAAGATGGAATTAAGCCTAATAACCCTAATTCTAGAGAGAAGAGGGAGCTTCTCTCTCTAGAAACTAACCTACATGATGCTATACTACAAACAATTACTCCCCCCTTGCCCAAGCTTGAATTTTGCATGAAATAGCATCAGAAATGAGTTGGATTGGGCCCAAAATAAGCTACAAATCGCTGGCCACGATTTCACTTAAGTGAATCATGCTGCTCCATCGGCGCGCACGTGTAAACGTGAAGAAACTATGACAAATTTTATATCATTTTGAAGCCCCGGATGTTAGTTTTCCAACGCAACTGAAACCACCTTATTTGGACTTCTGTAGCTCAAGTTATGGTCAATTGAGTGCGAAGAGGTCAGGCTTGACAGCTTTGCGGTTCCTTCATTTCTTCATGAGTTCTCCCACTTTGCATGCTTTTCCTTCATTCTTTTAATCCAATCTTTGCCTTCTAAACCTAAAATCACTTAACAAACATATCAAGGCATCGAATGGAATTAAAGTGAATTAAATTTAGCTATTTTAAGGCCTAAAAAGCATGTTTTCACATTTAAGCACAAATCAAGGGAGAATTGCAAAACCATACTATTTTATTGATTAAATGTGGGAAAAGGTGATAAAATCCCTAAAATTAAGCACAAGATAAACCACAAAATTGGGGTTTTTCACAGTCCAAGCAAAAAGACAAATATTATTCAGTAAATCCAGAGGAATTACAAGAGGTTTTAGGAAAAGTTAGCAAACAAAGAAAAAATAACTTGATATAAGAAATGGAATCTTATGTCTTGGATAAACCATTTTGTGCTTCTGTCGAGTTAACGTCATCCGGAGCAACACTTAATTTTTGAGCTCCATCATTTTTTTTCTTTGATCTTTTTTCTCTTAATAGCTGTAATATTTCTCTTCTTTTTTCGGCAGCCCTAACCTTTACTTGTTCAATTCTAAAAAATCATAAACTAAGTATCAAGGAACCTAAAATAAAACTATCAATGAACTAAAAATATCATTTTAGAAACTTACTCCTTTTCAAATTCAATTTTTCTTTCTGAATCTTTCAGAACAAGCTTCTTTGATTTGGCTTGTTTTTTGGCAACCTTCTCTAGTTGTTTTCTTTTAACTCTCGGTGTCTTTTCGATTTCTTTTTCTCTGCAACACGTACAAACACATCGAATTTACTTAACAAGCACACAAAAATAATTTTCAACAAATAAAAGCAAAACTAAACCAAATGAACATCATACAAATATATCAATGAACCGAAAATAATCAATTCCCAAACTTACTGGTTTTCAGATTCACTTGTGCTCTCCGAATCCATTGGAACAAGCTTCTTTTTTTTATTTGCTTTTTAACCACCTTCTGTGGTTTTTTTCTTTTTTTTTTCTCTGTGTTTTTTCAATTTTTTTCTTCTCTGTGACACATACAAAAAGTTTTGTTAAAATAACATGATGAAAATTTAAATAAATAGATAGTTTTTAAGAAGAATACTCAGATTCAGATTTAGAAAATAGTCATTTCCCAAACTTACGGGTTTTCAAATTCACTTGTACTTTTCAAATCCATCAGACTGCTTTGGTTTTCAGATTCACTTGTGGTTCTCGAATTCGTCGAAACAACCTTTTTGTTTTTTCACTAGCCTCTGTTGTCTTATTCTTTTGTTTGGTGGTGTTTTCTCAGATTTAGATTCAGATTCGGATTCAGAAAAACCGTCTTCTTCTGAAGAAGAATCCAGAACAACAATTTTCTTTCTTCTGCTTTCCCTTCTTTTTCCTCTTCAGAAAAAATATCTTCAACCCCTTCTTTTCTTCTGTCTTTCTCTCCCTTAATTGTGCTCTGTACACAAGTCCTTAAAACACAAACTTATTTAGTTAGGAGAGTATTTCAGAACCATTTGAATTGAATTTTCAAGGGAAATTTTTGTTTATTTTACCATCGTATCAGTTGCTTCCTTAGCAATCCAGTCGAGCAGAAGACTCCGTGTCTAGTGGGCCACTCATATCAAGGACATACTGTGTCAAAGAATCCAATGTAGCACTTTTAAAGCTGTCGATTATCTCCTTATTTTGCTCACTAAGTTTATTGTACTCAGTTTTGTCAAAAAAACGATTCCCTACAACATTTTAATAGAAATAAATCAGTCAAAGAGGCTCAGTTTCATTTTCTCCTTATTTTGCTCACTAAGTTTATTTTACTCAGCTTTCTCAGAAAAATGATTCCCTAAAACATTTTAATAGCAATAAATCAGTAAAAGAGGCTCAGTTTCATTTTCTGTACTCAAATGAACTGAAAATAAAGGAACTAAAGAACCGAAATTAGCACAGGTTGAGGGGATATTACCGCCATGATTTATGCCTAGCGCATCTGCTACCTTGGCAGGTGTTATGTATATTTTGCCTTGTAGAGTGTCCAAGTATCCATAATAGTCATCATAGCAAGCAATCAATTCTCTAAAGAGCTTGTGATAGACATTCATTTTCGGGATATGTGCCAGCACACCGAATCACATTTCTTTGACAATATCTTTCTTTTGCTGACTCATATTCTTGAACACCCTCGCTATTGCTTTTGTTTGGCATCTGAGATCATGAGTTTTCTGCAAGGTTTTGAAACAGTATGTTATGATATATTTATAATACAAAATAGAGTTTATTTGAATGAAATACGATAAATATATTTAATGTGTATATATGCTTACGTTATAGCGCGGCTTCTACTTTTTTATCGCCATCATCTTTTTCATTTTTGCTGTAAGGAAAAAAATTTGGTCAATACTTCACTCAATACACCGACAAGCACAATCATGCATATTTTAATCAAGTGAATAATAATCACCAACTCCAATAAACCGAACTCCATTCATGTTTGAGTAAAACGTGTTAAACATTCAATCAGCAAGGAAAATATTTCTGCATGCAAAAGAACTTAACTGAATACATAACAATCAAGTGAATCGAAATCACTAACTCTAATGAACCGAACTCTATTCATGTTTGAATAAAACATGTTTAACATTCAATTAGCGAGAAAAATATTTCTGCATGCAAATGAACTCAACTGAACACATAACAACCAAGTGAATTAAAATAAGCAACTCCAATGAACCAATCTCCATTCATGTTTTGAATAAAATGTAATCGATATTCAATCAGCAAGAAAAATATGTCTGCATGCAAAAGTACTCAACTGAACACTTAACAATCAAGTGAAAGAAAATCAACAACTCCAATGAACCGATCTCCATTCATGTTTTGAATAAAACGTGATAAACATTCAACTAGTAAGAAAAATATTTTTGCATGCAAAAGAACTCAACTAAACACACTAACAATCAAGTGAATCTAAATCACCAACTCCAATAAACCGTACTATATATCACAGAAAATAACAACACATTTCCATTCATATGCCCTGATTACGCAAAAAATAGAATCAGAATAACTCGATCTACTAAACAAAGCAACTCAATCCACTAAACCTTAAATCCAACCAGGAGAAACGCGAGAATGCGAGATTTTAAATGAACAGTAGTTTTTCTCATATCTTTCACAGTCTCTATTCTTGATTTTATTTGTTTTTTTCTTCTTCCTTTCAAAACCTTCTCACGATTCTTTAGTAAACGCAATTTCTACACAGAACATGAATGAGCTTTGAGAGATTTTGAGAGAGATTTGAACTCCAGTAGCGGTTTCGAGGTTGAAGAAAGAACGTTTCATATTTAAGACACGAATGAATATGCTAACGTTTTGGGGGGTTTGGGCACGTATAATACACGCTCATTTAGTGGGATTGGGTTTTATTGGTGTTGGGCCAACTTGGATGGACTTGGATAAAAAATTACATGGATGTGTAGCCCAACTGGTCATATGTAGCATATCTTCTAAGGACAAAGCATGAAATGAGTCTTAGGATCGCATACAACTCTTTCTCGGTGAATTGGTGCTTAAAACTATGATATAATTATCTTCTAACAATATTTTGGATTTTATGATATGAATATTCAACCAAGAGCCCAAGTCCAAGAACCAAGAGGATCTAGTAATGTGCGAGAAGCTAAGAGCCCAAGAGATTGAGAAAGCTGCCATGGTGGACTCAGGACTATCATATGGGATAAGATGTGTTGTAGGGGATTGTATGAGTTCATGAAAGAGAAGTTTGTTACCTAGTCGTTTAGGTAGGGGAGTGTCAAATAGGAGGATAGTGGAATAGAAGAATCATGCATATAACAGAATTGTGATAGAGAGGAGTGTTCCTTCACTCGAATAGGGACTTTTTATACTCATACGTTACCTTCATATTTTCTGCACAAATAATACACATTATACATTCTTGATTCATGATATACTCTTTTTGCATAATTGTTGTTGTGTTGGTGTGAGTTGGCTATATTCTACAGGTGTGCTAACAATTGATGCTTTCATTGAGAGATGTCGACGGAGATGACGGACAAAACTCGAATGAATTGCTTGGAGGAGCTCACACTCTCCAACAAGCATGAGGTGACCACGATCCAGAGGGGACTAGTTGAAGCAAAAAAGCATATTGCTGCCACTCAGTTGCAACTGTCATCTATGGATGCATTGTTGAAGACGATCGAAAAGATGTTACGAGAGAATTTGAAGATGAAAGCTAAGATGGGAAACTCGAACCATGGCGGTGACCATGTGGATGACATTGGCTTTGGCGCAGGGTTGTTCGAAGGCGGACCTGATTCTCAGTGGCCGAGAGGTGTGAAGATGAAGATGGTCGATCTACCCTTGTTCGAAGGCGAAGGGGTGGAGCACTGGTTTTCAGGACACGACAGTACTTCAAGACCTTCGATGTACCATGAGAGCAATTGATCCGAGTGCTCTCGTTTCACCTCGTCAGCACCATTTATGCATGGTACAGATGGGGCATCAATAACAACATCGATTATACTTGGGAGAGTTTCTTGATGCTCTATGTCTTCGATTTGGCAAGAACTTATATTATGACCCTCGAATGGCCATTAAAGAGTTGAAGCAATCTGACGCAGTAAAAGAGTACCAAACCGAGTTTGAAGAGCTGACTAACTTTGTATGTGGACTCAGCAAGGATTAGATCATCTCGTTCTTCACAGCTGGGCTTAACGATACACTCAAGTGTGAGTTGCTATTAGCCAGGTCCATTTCCTATGTGCAAGCAGTGTCCATCACCAAGCTCCACAAGTAGAAGAATGTAACACTCTAAAAACCACCTCCAAGCCCGCCTCTTCCTTCACTTCACTAACTAGGTTCACCCTAAATAGAATGTTATATCCCTATCTAAAACTCCAGTAACTAATCCCAGAAAACTAACCTCCCCACCACCCAAGGCAACCTCCACACCAAACTCGGCATCAGCACCGTTCAAGAGGCTCTCCAGTGCCGACATTAGAGCAAGGTGAGAGAAAGGTCTCTGTTACTATTGTGATGAGAAATACAGCATGGGGAATCATTGTAAGGCCATATTCCAGCTTTTGGTGGGTGAGGAGAAGTTGCGTGAGTTGCTCCAGCGCGACGTCCATCCAGAGGTGGTAGTGGACTCTAATTTAGACTCTAAAGATGACACCGCCGAGGAAGAACACCCTCAGATAAGCCTTAACGTCTTCGAAGGTGAATTTCATCTGGAGACTTTGCAGGTGAAAGGAACGCATGAGAATTGACCACTGATGATCTTGATTGACGGCAAGAGTACACATAACTTTGTGAAGGCACTAGTGGCAAAGAGGCCAACTACACCTCACCCCAACACATACTCTTTGGGACATGGTGGGAAATAGAGAATTGATTCGATGTGAGGCAAAGTGTCAAGAACTGTCTCTTGTGGTGCAAGGTAATGCATTTTCTGTGAAAGCTTATATGCTTGACTTGAAGAGGGCTGATATAGTATTCGGGGTACATTGGCAAATGAGGCTTCGCATTATTAGGGTCAATTATATGGAGTTCTTCATGAAGTTCAAGGTGGGTAATGAGTGGGTGATTTTTAAGGGGAAAGACTACTTAAGGAGGCAAAACTAAATTATAGGGAATTGAAGAAGTTGAAAGGGAGTAAGGTTGATATTTCTATGTACCATTTGGAAGCTAATTTTTTGGTGGAAGGGGCCTCAACTGCGGTAGAGGACGAAGGTGTGGCATAGATTCTCTCCAAGTTTGCTGAAGTTTTTGAGGAACCCCAAGAGTTGCCACTAAGCCGAGTAGTTGATCCCCTAATTCACTTAGTACTTGGTGCCACTCCTGTTAGTATAAGACCCTATAAATATCCCTACTTCCAAAAGGAAGAAATAGAATGGTTGGTTGTGGAAATGCGTTATGCTGGGATCATAAGAGAAAGTCAGAGCTTTTTCTCTAGTCCTGTCTTGTTGGTTAAGAAGAAAGATGAGAGCTGGTGCTTCTGTGTAGCATATCGTGCACTAGGAAATCACAGGGAAAGACAAGTTTCCCATACCCACCATAAAAGAGATATTAGATGAACTACATGGTGCAAGATTTTCTTCAAAAATTGATTTATGAAGCGAGCACCACCAAATCAAAATGTAAGAGGAAGACATCGCCAAAACATCTTTCCAAATGCATTTGGGACACTATAAATTTGTCATCATGCCATTTGGTCATACAAATGCCCCCTCTACATTCGAAGCTACCATGAATCAAATTTTTCAGCCTTACTTATGACGACTCATTGCGGTCTTCTTTGATGATATTTTGGTGTATAATGGCTCTTGGGATGAACACCTGCAACACCTTACAATTTCCTTGCAAGTGCTGCATAATAATCAATTTTTTACCAATCGGTATAAATGTTTATTCTTCTGACCTCAAGTGGAGTATTTGGGTCATGTGATTTCGGGAGAAGGCGTACTGGTGGACCCTTCCAAAATTGAAGCTATAGTAGCTTGGCCGGTGCCCAAGATGTTAAAATAACTCCCTGGCATTCTTGGGTTGATAGGGTACTACAAAATATTTTGTGTCTAATTATGCGCAAATTGCTTGCCCATTGACGGAGCTTGAAAGAGCGAAACTCTCGCACGATCTAGAATTTTCACAAATAAATTCTCGTTGTAGGTATAGCTTCTAGACCGACAAGAATTCCTTTGTTACAAAAGTTTTGGTTGTCACAAGTAACAAACCCCTAAATAAATTGATAACCAAAGTATTTAAACCTCGGGTCGTCTTCTCAAGGAATTGCAGGGAGGTGTTCTTATTATTGGTTATGCAAAGGTATATTTTGGGGTTTTTAAAAGGTTTGAATAAGGAAATAAATTGCTAAGAAAAATAAATTAATAATTAATAAAACTCTTGGCAAGGTATGAGAATTTGGAAGTCCTATCCTAGTTATCCTTATCGATGGTGATGAGAATTGAGTTTTAACCCCACTTAGTTAACCTTTACTAAAGCAAAGGAAAGTTAAGTGGACTAATTAGTTTGATCTTCAGGTCCTAGCCAATTCCTAAGAAAGGACTAGAGTTATTGGAATTCAATTCAATTAGCAAAAATAACAATTATCAATCACGATGAGTTTGATAACTCAAGAGTCTCCAATTAATCAATTAAAGCCAAGAATATAAAAAGCTAAATAAGAATCATAAATCTGAAATACCTCAGTTTATATTAAATAAAAAAAATATAACTGAATCATAAGTGATTAACAAATAAAAGGATTAAAGTATCTGAAAGTAGAAGAGAAATATAAAGTAAAAGGAATATTGAACCTGTGACTGAAGATGAAATGAACAAAACTAATAGAAATCCTAAAATCCTAAATCCTAAGAGAGAGGAGAGAACATCTCTCTCTAAAAAACTACATCTAAATTATGAAAAGTAAATAATGGAAGACATGTCGTTGAATGGATGCATTCCCCCACTTTATAGCCTCTAATATGTGTTTTCTGAGCCAAAAACTGGGTCAAAAACAACCCAGAAATCACCCCCAGCGATTTCTGGTACGTACAGGTTGCAGAAAAGTGACGCGGAAGCGTCGTCCACGCGTTTGCGCGGATTGGGTTTTTGCCAGGTCACGTGTCCGCGTGATCCACGCGTTCGAGTCCCCTGGATTTGGAGCAGCTATGGCAAATTATATATTGTTGCAAAGCCCCGGATGTTAGCTTTCCAACGCAACTAGAACTGCATCATTTCGATCTTTGTAGCTCGAGTTATGGTCAATTTAGTACTAAGAGGTCAGGCTGGACAGCTTTAGCAGTTCCTTCAGATTCTTGTATTCCTTCCACTTTTGCATGCTTTCTTTCCATCCTCTAAGTCATTCCTGCCCTATAAACTCTAAAATTACTTAACACACATATCAAGGCATCTAATGGTAATGAGAGAGGATTAATATTAGCAATTATAAGGCCAAAGAAGCATGGTTTCAATCATAGCGCAAAATCAGGAAGGAAAATGTAAAACATGCGATTAGTATGAATAAGTGGGCAAAGACTTGATAAAACCACTCAATTAAGCACAAGATAAACTATGAAATAGTGGTTTATCAGAGCTTCTTAAAAAAAATGGGTTCTAATTGTCTGTGGCAACTGAACAAGCGTTCCTACAATAGAAGGGAATCATAACTCACTCTCCGATTTTGGCCTTACTGGATTTCTCCAAGCAGTTTGTGGTAGAGACAGATGCTTCCAACACAAGAATTAGAGCCATCTTGACACAAGGAGGGCAACCTGTCACCTATTTTAACAAGAAATTGGGTATGCGCTTGTCTCAAGCTTCAACTTATGTGCGAGAGTTATATGTCGTGACACAAGCTGTTGTTAAATGACGCCATTACCTCTTAGGGCATAAATTTTTTATTAAGACTGACTATCAGGGATTGAGGGAGCTCATGGCATAGGTCATTTTGATGCCTGAACAGCAGCACTATTTGTCAAAGTTGCTAAATTTTGAGTTTGGGCATTGATCAGGAAAGTTCAGTAGGGGGTTGATGCCTTGTCAAGGCAAGAAGAAGAGGATGTATCTCCTCAATTCCAAGCTTTCACAGCTATTCACTTAGCTCTCATCCCAACCTTAATTCAGCAGAATCAGGAGTCCCCAGAACTATAAGCACTATATCGAACGTTGACCACTAATGAGCTGCCTTCTGAATATTCTATCCATGATGGGTTATTGTTGTATAGAGGAAGAATTTGGGTCCCTGAGTTCGAGCAGTTGTGTGACACACTTCTCCATCATTTTCATTATGTGGTAACTGCAGGGCATGGGGGTCTCCTGAAGACATATAAAGGATTGAGTAAGATTCTCTTTTGGTCGGGGATGCGTCAAAGCATGGTGCACTTCATCAACCATTGTACCGATTGTCAATTTACTAAATACATAGCTGCCATGCCTCAAGAGCTACTCCAACCCTTGCCAATTCCCAACAAGCCATGGGATGATCTCAACATGAATTTCATTATCAGGCTACCAAATTCAGAGGGTTTCACCACAATCATGGTGGTTGTCGATAGGTTCACCAAAACAATCCGTACTGCTCTGCTTAGGTCTGTCTTTTCTGTAAAAGTGGTAGCCCGCATCTTCCTTAGCACGGTCGTGCACTACCACGGGATCCCTGCCACCATTGTCTCTGACCGTGATCCAATTTTCCTTATCCAATTCTGGAAACAACACTTCAAGAGTTGTGGAATTCTTCTTCTCTATAGCACTGCTTAATTTTCACAAAGCGATGGCCAAACTGAAGTGGTTAATCAGACTCTTGAGTAATATCTCTGAGCTTTCACCCATGGCCATCCTATTAAGTGGACTGCTTTTCTTCATTAGGCAGAGTACGGTTATAATAACTCGTTTCATTCCACCATTGAAATATTACCACATAAAGCATTGTATGGCTATGCTGCCTGTTCTATTTCGGATTATATTGCTCGTTCAAGGTAAGTGCAAGAAGTGGATAAGTTCCTACGAGTATGTACGGTCCGGGATGCTGAACTCACATTTCAGTTGCAATGCGCTGAAGCTCGCATGAAGCATCATGTTGATGCACACCGCCAAGAGAAGACCTTTGAAGTGGGCGATTAGGTGCTGGTGCACGAATTGTGAATCACACTTTTCACAACTCGTACCACTAACCAGCAAGTGCACTGAGTCGTCCAAGTAATACCTTACGTGAGTAAGGGTCGAATCCCACGGAGATTGTTGGCTTGAAGCAATCTATGGTTATCTTGTAACGCTTAGTCAGGATATCAATTATAATTATCAGTTTGAATTGCGAAGAATAAAAGAGCATGAAATAAATACTTGTTATGCAGTAATGGAGAATATGTTGGAGTTTTGGAGATGCTTTATCTTCTGAATCTCTGCTTTCCTACTGTCATCTTCTTCACGCACGCAAGTTGCCTCCTATGGCAAGCTGTGTGTTGGTGGATCACCGTTGTCAATGGCTACCATCTGTCCACTCAGTGAAAATGGTCCAGGTGCGCTGTCACCGTACGGCTAATCATCTGTCGGTTCTCACTCATGCTGGAATAGGATCCATTGATCCTTTTGCGTCTGTCACTACGCCCAACCCTTGTGAGTTTGAAGGTCGTCACAGTCATTCAATCCCTAAATCCTACTCGGAATACCACAGACAAGGTTTAGACTTTCCGAATTCTCAAGAATGCTGCCAATGGATCTAGCTTATACCACGAAGATTCTGATTAAGGAATCCAAGAGATACTCATTCAATCGAAGGTAGAACGGATCATCATATTGAAGGTGATGAGTGTCACGGATCATCACATCCATCATATTGAAGTGCGAATGAACATCTTAGATAGAAACAAGCGTGTTTGAATAGAAAACAGAAATAATTGCATTAATTCATCGAGACACAGTAGAGCTTCTCACCCCCAACAATGGAGTTTAGAGACTCATGCCGTCAAAGAGTACAAAGTTCAGATCTAAAAATGTCATGAGGTCCAAAATAAATCTCTAAAAGTTGTTTAAATACTAAACTAATAACCTAGGTTTACAGAAAATGAATAAGCTGTGATAGATAGTGCATAAATCCACTTCTGGGGCCCACTTGGTATGTGCTGGGGCTGAGACTTGAGCTTTACACGTGCCTAGGCTGTTTCTGGATTTAAACACCAGATTGTAACCTGTTTTGGGCGTTTAACTCCAACTTGTAACCTGTTTCTGGCGTTTAACGCCAGAATGCAACATGAAACTGGCGTTGAATGCCAGTTTATGTCATTTATCCTTGAGCAAAGTATGAACTATTATATATTTCTGGAAAGCCCTGGATGTCTACTTTCCAATGCAATTAAGAGCGCGCCATTTGGACTCTTGTAGCTCTAGAAAATCCACTTCGAGTGTAGGGAGGTCAGAATCCGACAGCATCTGCAGTCCTTTTTCAGCCTGAATCAGATTTTTGCTCAACTCCCTCAATTTCAGCCAGAAAATACCTGAAATCACAAAAAAACACACAAACTCATAGTAAAGTCCAGAAATATAAATTTTTCCTAGAAACTAATAAAAATATACTAAAAACTAACTAAAACATACTAAAAACTACATGAAATTAACCCCAAAAAGCGTATAAATTATCCGCTCATCACAACACCAAACTTAAACTGTTACTTGTCCCCAAAAAACTAGACAAATAAAATAGAATACAAAGAAATCAAGAAGCAATAATATCTCAGAGTTTTAAGTGAAGCTCAGATCCTAATTAGATGAGCGGGACTAGTAGCTTTTTGCTTCCGAACAGTTTTAGCATCTCACTTTATCCTTTGAAATTCAGAATGATTGGCATCCATAGGAACTCAGAATTTAGATAGTATTATTGATTCTCCTAGTTTAGTATGTTGATTCTTGAACACATCTACTTTATGAGTCTTGGCCGTGGCCCTAAGCACTTTGTTTTCCAATATTACCACCGGATACATAAATGCCACAGACACATAATCGGGTGAACCTTTACAGATTGTGACTAAGCTTTGCTAAAGTCCCCAATTAGAGGTGTCCAGGGTTCTTAATCACACTCTGTTTTTGCTTTGGATCTTGACTTTAACCGCTCAGTCTCAAGTTTTCACTTGACACCTTCACGCCACAAGCACATGGTTAGGGACATCTTGGTTTAGCCGCTTAGGCCAGGATTTTATTCCTTTAGGCCCTCCTATCCACTGATGCTCAAAGCCTTGAATCCTTTTTATTACCCTTGCCTTTTGGTTTTAAGGGCTATTGACTTTTTCTGCTTGCTTTTTCTCTCTCTCTCTCTCTTCTCTTTTTCTCTCTTTTTTTTTCACAAGCTTTTGTATTCATTGCTTTTTCTTGCTTCAAGAATCAATTTTTTTATTTTTTAGATTATCAATAATATTTCTCTTGTTCATCATTCTTTCAGGAGCCAACAATTTTAACATTCATAAAATTCAATATCAAAAGCATGCACTGTTCAGGCATTCATTCAGAAGACAAAAAGCATTGCCACCACATATAAATAATGAGAATTTTCCTTATTAAAAACTCGAAAAAATATTGCCTCCTTATTCTAAAAATCTGCTATTTTATTTATGTTTGATGATGATGAGAAAAATAAATTATAGCTTAATTGGAGATAAAATTAAAATAGAGATACTAATTACTACTACTCCTATATGACTTCTAAGGTAAATTTCTAATAAGAATAATTATCACAGAGTTAAGGCTAAGATTAGAACTCAACAACCTTAAATTTGGGAGGTGGATGCCTCTTTAGTCTGTGGAGTGCTTGGCCCTTCAAAAGATAGCTTCTGGCGCTTCAGTTCCTTTAGTTCACGCCCTTGCTCTTCTTGTTCTCTGAGCAGTTTGTAGAGCATGCTGTTTTGATTTTGCTGTTCTTCTTTCAGTTGATCCACAGCTTCTTGCAACTTGGTGACAGATGCTTCTAGGCGCTCCCAGTATTCAATTTGAGGGATTTCTGGGAGGAACTCCTATGCTCTCCTCTTGATGGGGTCGTCCTGCACTTGTTGTCCTTCTATAGACTTTTTGGTGATTGGTTGCTCGACTGAGATATACTCATCTACTCCCATTTTTACCCCAGCATCTTTACATAACAGAGAGACCAAGTTTGGATAAGCCAATCTGGCATCTTTGGAGTTCTTGTTTGCAATTTTGTAGAGCTCACAAGCAATCAGCTGATGAACTTCCACTTCTTTTTCCAGCATAATGCAATGAATCATCACTGCTCTTCTGATGGTGACCTCAGAGCGGTTGCTAGTGGGCAGTATAGAGCACCCAATGAAGTCCAGCCAGCCTCTGGTGACTGGTTTGAGATCTCCTCTTTTGAGTTGGTTTGGGGCACCCTTTGTGTTGGTTGTCTATTTGGCTCCAGGGAGGCATATGTCCTCTAGAATTTTGTCCAAGATCAGGTTTGATCTCATCATTCTCGTATTAAAGGAATCTGGGTCATCTTGCAGTTGAGACAGCTTGAAGATCTCCCTTATTTTGTCAGGGTGGGTGTGAACAATCTTCCCTCTAACCAGAGTTCTATAGTCATAGAATGCGGTTCCAGCTATTCTCTGCCTATCCATTTGCCACAGATTTGCGTAGAATTTCTGAACCATGTTTCTTCCCACCTTTGTTTCAGGATTAGCTAGGACTTCCCAGCTCCTCTTTCGAATTTGCTCTTGGATCTCCGGATATTCGTCTTTTTTTAGATCGAATTTAACTTCCGGGATCACTGACCTTAGACCCATTATTTTGTAGTAATGGTTTGAATGTTCTTTGGTTAAGAACTTTCCTTGATTCCAAAGTGGTTTTGGAGTATTCTCTTTCTTGCCTCTTGAGTTGGTTTTTTTTCTCTTAGGAGCCATGATCTTAGTAGGTATTGGCTTAGTGATCATGGATAAACACACCAAACTTAGAGGTTTGCTTGTCCTCAAGCAAAAGAAAGGAAAGAAGAGGGATATGAGGAGAGCCAAGTCCGAATGATGAAGGTGAGGGGGAGGCCGAACTAGGATTTAAAGGGAAGAGGGTGGGTTTCGAAAATTTTGAAGAAGATATGATAGAAGATATGATTTGTAAAAGATAAGTATGATAGGAAAAGGATGCACTTTAAAATTTTAAAAGATATGAATAATATGAAAGATATTAAAAAAAATAGCTTTGTTTTGAAAAAGATATTGTGAAGATTTGAAAAAGATATTGATGAGTTGAAAAGATTTTAGAGTGAAAAGAGATAGATTTATTTTGAAAAAGATTTGAAAAGAATTTGAAGAGGATTAAAGAAAAAGGGTTTATGAATTAAAATACATTTGATATCTTTTGAAAAAGGATTTGAAAAATTAGGATTTGTAATATGTTTATGCAAGAAATCATGAGTTAAAACATGAAAAATGGAAAAAAATTTGAAGTGAAAACGAAATTACCTACTCCCCACAATCCTGGCGTTAAACACCTAACTGCTGCATGTTTTGGGCGTTTAACGCCCAATTGATGCTTGGTCTGGGCGTTTAATGCCCAGCTGTTGCTTCTAGCTGGCGTTAAACGCCAGAAACTCCTTTGTCACTGGGCATTTTTCTGAACGCCCAAGATGCTGTAAATCTGGCGTTAAATGCCCAGAAGCTGCTTCTTTCTGGCGTTTAATACCCAGATGGCTATCTCTACTGGCGTTAAACACCCAGTAGATGCTCATTTTGGTCGTTTAATGCCCCAAACAGCTCTTACTGGCTTTTTCGCACCAGTGAGCTTCTTTTTGCTGTTTTGTATTCTGAATCCTTCTGCAACCCTGTGAACTTATGCAATTGATTCTTTACCTTGAAGATTATTTTTATTTCAACCTGTATAAAAAATATAAAATAAAATAAAAAGAAATTAATAAGAAAAAGTTTTGCTAATGGCTGGGTTGCCTCCCAGCAAGCGCTTCTTTATTGTCTTTAGCTGGACCTTGCTGAGCATTTAATCTAGCCTCAGCTTTGAGCACTCTTGCTCAACATTGCCTTTAAGATAATGCTTGAATCTCTGTCCATTAACAATGAACTTCTTATTAGAATTAGTGTCTTGAAGCTCCACATAGCCATATGGTGATACACTTGTAATCACATATGGTCCCCTCCACCGGGATTTCAGTTTCCTGGGGAATAGCCGGAGCCTAGAGTTAAACAGCAGAACCTTCTGTCCTGGTTCAAAGACTCTAGATGATAGCTTTCTGTCATGCCACCTTTTTGCTTTCTCTTTGTAAAGCTTGGCATTTTCGAAAGCAGTGAGTCTGAATTCCTCTAGCTCATTTAGCTGGAGTAATCTTTTTTCTCCAGCTAATCTGGCATCAAAGTTTAGGAATCTGGTTGCCCAGTAGGCCTTATGCTCCAGTTCCACGGGCAGATGACAGGCCTTACCATACACAAGCTGGTATGGAGAGGTCCCTATAGGAGTCTTGAATGCTATTCTGTAAGCCCACAGAGCATCATCCAAGCTTCTCGCCCAATCCTTTCTATGGGTACTTACTGTCCGTTCCAGGATTCTTTTTAGTTCTCTATTAGAGACTTCAGCTTGCCCATTTATCTGTGGATGATATGGAGTTACCACCTTGTGGCTAATTCCATACCGGACCATGGCAAAGTAAAGCTGTTTGTTGCAGAAGTGGGTGCCCCATCACTGACTAGTACTCTAGGGACACCAAACATGCTGAAGATATATTTTTGGAGGAACTTCAGCATTGTCTTAGTATCATTAGTGGGTGTGGCAACAGCCTCTACCCATTTGGATACATAGTCCACTGCAACCAGAATATAAATGTTTGAGTATGATGGTGGGAAAGGCTCCATGAAGTCAATACCCCATACATCAAACAACTCAATCTCCAAGATTCTTTGTTGAGGCATGGCGTAACCATGAGGCTGATTACCAGCTCTCTGGCAACTGTCACAGTTACGTACAAACTCTCGGAAATCTCTATAAAGAGTAGGCCAGTAGAAGCCACACTGGAGGACCTTGGTGGCTGTTTGCTCACCTCCGAAGTGGCCTCCATATTGTGACCCATGGCAATGCCATAAGATCTTCTGTGCTTCTTCTCTAGGCACACACCTTCGGATTATTCCATCTGCACATCTCTTAAAGAGATAGGGTTCATCCCATAAGTAGTACTTTGCATCAGTAATTAATTTTTTCTTTTGTTGCCTGCTGTACTCCTTGGGTATGAACCTTGCAGCTTTATAGTTTGCAATGTCTGCAAACCATGGTGTTTCCTGAATGGCGAACAAATGCTCATCCGGAAAGGTTTCAGAGATCTCAATAGAGGGAAAGGACGCCCCTTCTACTGGCTCTATCCGAGACAGATGATCAGCCACTTGGTTTTCTGTCCCTTTTCTGTCTCTTATTTCTACATCAAACTCTTGCAGAAGCAACACCCATCTTATGAGCCTGGGTTTTGAATCCTGCTTTGTAAGTAGATATTTAAGAGCAACATGGTCAGTGTACACAATAACTTTTGATCCTACTAAGTATGATCTAAACTTGTCAATGGCATAAACCACTGCAAGCAATTCTTTTTCTGTGGTTGTGTAATTTTTCTGGGCATCATTTAAAACACGGCTAGCATAATAAATGACATGCAGAAGCTTGTCATGCCTCTGCCCCAATACTGCACCAATGGCATGGTCACTGGCATCACGCATTAGTTCGAATGGTAATGTCCAGTCTGGTGCAGAAATAACTGGTGCTGTGACCAGCTTAGTTTTCAGAGTTTCAAACACCTGCAGACACTCTGTGTCAAACACAAATGGCGTGTCAGCAGCTAGCAGATTGCTCAGAGGTTTTGCAATTTTTGAAAAATTATTTATAAACCTCCTATAGAATCCTGCATGCCCCAGAAAACTTCTGATTGCCTTAACATTAGCAGGTGGTGGTAATTTTTCAATTACCTCTACCTTAGCTTGATCCACCTCTATTCCCTTGTTCGAAATCTTGTGCCCAAGGATAATCCCTTCAGTCATCATAAAGTGACATTTTTCCCAGTTTAAAACCAGGTTAGTCTCTTGGCATCTTTTCAAAACCAGTGTCAGGTGATCAAGACAGGAGCTAAATGAGTCTCCGTATACTGAGAAGTCATCCATGAAGACTTCCAGAAATTTTTCCACCATATTAGAGAAAATAGAGAGCATGCATATCTGGAAGGTTGCAGGTGCATTACACAGCCCAAATGGCATCCTTCTGTAGGCAAATATTCCAGATGGGCATGTGAATGCTGTTTTCTCTTGATCCTGAAGATCTACTGCAATTTGGTTGTAGCCTGAATAGCCATCCAGAAAGCAGTAATAATCATGACCTGTTAGTCTTTCTAGCATCTGGTCTATGAATGGTAAAGAAAAATGATCCTTTCTGGTGGCTGTATTGAGCCTTCTGTAGTCAATACACATGCGCCACCCTGTAACTGTTCTTGTGGGAACCAGTTCATTTTTTTCATTATGAACCACTGTCATGCCTCCCTTTTTGGGGACAACTTGGACAAGGCTCATCCAGGGGCTATCAGAAATAGGATAAATAATCCCAGCCTCCAGTAACTTGGTGACTTCTTTCTGCACCACTTCCTTCATGGCTGGATTTAGCTGCCTCTGTGATTGAACCACTGGCTTAGCATCATCCTCCAATAGGATCTTGTGCATGCATCTAGCTGGGCTTATGCCCTTAAGGTCACTTATGGACCACCCAAGAGCTGTCTTGTGTGTCCTTAGCACTTGAATTAGTGCTTCCTCTTCTTGTGGATTTAAAGCAGAGCTTATGATCACTGGAAAAGTGTCACCTTCTCCCAGAAATGCATATTTCAGGGATGGTGGTAATGGTTTGAGCTCGGGTTTAGGAGGTTTTTCCTCTTCTTGAGGAAGTTTCAGAGGCTCTTTCAATTCCTCTTAATCCTCCAGATCAGGATGAACATCTTTAAAGATGTCTTCCAGCTCTGATTCGAGACTCTCAGCCATGTTGATCTCCTCTACCAAAGAGTCAATGAGATCAACTTTCATGCAGTCTTTTGGTGTGTTTGGATGCTGCATGGCTTTGACAGCATTCAACTTAAACTCATCCTCATTGACTCTCAGGGTTACTTCCCCCTTTTGGACATCAATGAGAGTTCGTCCAGTTGCTAGGAAAGGTCTTCTTAGAATGAGAGTAGCACTCTTGTGCTCCTCCATTTCCAGCACTACAAAGTCAGTGGGAAAGGAGAATGGCCCAACCCTGAAAATCATGTCTTCAATCACGCCTGATGGGTATTTAATGGAGCCATCAGCAAGTTGGAGACATATCCAAGTTGGTTTGACTTCTTCAGTTAAACCAAGCTTTCTGATAGTGGATGCAGGTATTAGGTTGATGCTTGCCCCAAGATCACATAAAGCTGTCTTGGTGCAATCACCCTCTAATATGCATGGTATCATAAAGCTCCCGGGATCCTTAAGCTTTTCTGGGAAGCTTTTCAGAATGACTGCACTACATTCTTCAGTTAGAAGAACTCTTTCAGTTTCTCTCCAATCCTTCTTATGACTCAAGATCTCTTTCATGAACTTGGCATAAGAAGGTATTTGCTCAAGTGCCTCTGCAAACAGAATCTTTATTTCAAGAGTCCTGAGATAGTCTGCAAAGCGAGCAAATTGCTTATCCTACTCCTCCTGGCGGAGTTTTTGAGGATAAGGTATCTTGGCTTTGTATTCCTCAACCTTAGTTGTTGTAGGTTTATTTCCTACAGAGATGGTTGGAGAAACCTTTTTAGAGGGGTTGCTATCAGCACTTGTGTGTGTCTGATCCCTCTCTGGCGTTTGGATGCCAGGGTTAGAAGCTTGATTGGCGTTAGACGCCAGCTTCTTACCTGTTTCTGGTGTTTGAATGCCAGAGCTGAGCTTTCATTGGGCGTTTAATGCCAGCTCCTTGTCTGTTTCTGGCGTTTGAATGCTAGAATTGTTCCTCTCTGGGCTCTTACTGTCCTCAGAGGGATTTTGGATGATATTTTGCTTATTCTCTGTCAGTTGTTCTTTCCTTGGCCTTCGGCTGCTCTGAAGTGAGGTATTTAATATTTTTCTACTTCTTAATTGAACTGCCTGGCACTCTTTTGTTATCTGCTTTGATAAGTGCTGTTTTGTCTGATTCAATTGCGCCTCCATATTTTTATTAGCATTTTTAGTGTCTTGTAGCATCTCTTTGAATTCTGCTAGCTGTTTTATTAGAAAGCACAATTGTTGATTGAGTTCAGCAACTTGTTCGAGAGGACTGAGTTCAGTGGACACTGCTTTAGCTCCTTCTTTTATGGAGGATCCATTACTTATGTACAGATGCTGGTTTCTAGCAACTATATCTATAAGCTCTTGAGCCTCTTCAATAGTTTTTCTCATGTGTATAGATCCACCAGCTGAGTGGTCTAGGGTCATCTGAGCTTCTTTTGTAAGCCCATAGTAGAAGATGTCTAACTGCACCCACTCTGAAAATATTTCAGAGGGACATTTCCTTAGCCTCCCTCTGTACCTCTCCCAGGCATTATAAAGGGATTCATCATCCTTTTGTTTAAAGCCTTGGATATCCAGCCTTAGCTGTGTCATTCTTTTTGGAGGGAAATATTGATTCAGGAATTTGTCTGATAACTGTTTCCATGTCCTTATGCTTGCTGTGAGTTGGTTATTTAACCACCTTTTGGCTTGATCTTTTACAGCAAACAGAAACAGTAAAAGCCTGTATACATCCTGATCTACTTCTTTGTCACGTACTGTGTCAGCAATTTGCAAGAATTGTACCAGAAACTCAGTAGGTTCTTCCTGTGGAAGACCGGAATACTGGCAGTTTTGCTGCACCATGACAATGAGCTGTGAATTTAGCTCAAAACTGCCTATTTTGATGGAGGGTATACAAATACTACTCCCATATGCAGCAGTAGTGGGATTAGCATATGATCCCAAGTCCTTCTGGACTGTTCATTTCCACTTAGATCCATGATGGATAAAATGGAATTGATATGAATTGTAAAAAAGATATATTTTTGTTTTTATTTTATTGAAGTAGAACAAACCAAATTATTAAGATAAATAAAAATAATAAGATAAAATAGAATAAAACAATTAGAAATTTAAAATGTAATTTTCGAAAACCAAGGGAAAAATAAATTTG
The DNA here is from genome assembly GCF_003086295.3 of Arachis hypogaea. Lineage (NCBI taxonomy): Eukaryota > Viridiplantae > Streptophyta > Magnoliopsida > Fabales > Fabaceae > Arachis > Arachis hypogaea. Next base: position 109,741,210 of record NC_092051.1, on the reverse strand, counting down.
AAAATGAGAATAATTGCTTAATTAAGAAGATTTGAAAAACTCTATATGATTTTTGAAAAAGATTTTGAATTTTGAAAGGATTTGATTTTGAAATAAAAATTTGAATTTTTCAAAAGTAATTTTTGAAAATTAAATTTAAAATAAAGAGAAAAGATATTTTTGAATTTAATGAGGAAAGATAAAAACAATAAAATGACACAGGACTTAAAGTTCTTAGATCTAATGCTCCTTATTTTCGAAAATTTTGGAGGGAAAACACCAAGGAACACCAAACTTAAAAATTTTAAGATCAAAACACAAGGAAGACTCAAGAACACTCTGAAGACTCACAAGAACAACAACAACATGAAGAAAGGACACCAATCTTGAAATTTTTAGAAAACCAAAATAAAATTTTTGAAAACTAAAGAAAAGTTAACAGGAGAACACCAAACTTAAAGTTTGGCACAAGATTTATTTAAAGAAAAATTATTTTTGAAAAAGTTTTTAAAAAAGATAGCCAATTACCAAGAACATAAGCACAACGCTCTAGCGAATTGAGCTATAAATTTAACGTGTTTTAACAAGGTATTTAATAAATAAAAATTTTTGAAACTAAAAATTCGAAAAAAAAAGTACAAGAAAAACAAGAAAAGACACAAAACAAGAAAAACCAATGATCAAACAAGGAAAATAAACAAGAGCAACTTGAAGATTAAGAAAGAACAATGAACACAAATTCGAAAATTTAAAAGAAAATAAAAACATGCAATTGACACCAAACTTAAAATATGAAACTAAACTCAAACAGAAAAACTCAATTATCAGTTTATAAAATTTTCAAAAAATTTAAAAAGAAAAAAAGGATTTAAAAAAAGAAATTTCAACCAAAAATAATAATAGAAGACTCTAAACCAAAAAGAAAAATTTTTCCGAATCTAAGCAACAAAATAAACCGTCAGTTATTCAAACTCGAACAATCCCCGGCAACGGCGCTAAAAACTTGGTGCACGAAATGTGAATCACACTTTTCACAACTCGTACCACTAACCAGCAAGTGCACTGGGTCGTCCAAGTAATACCTTACGTGAGTAAGGGTCGAATCCCACAGAGATTGTTGGCTTGAAGCAATCTATGGTTATCTTGTAACGCTTAGTCAGGATATTAATTATAATTATCAGTTTGAATTGAGAAGAATAAAAGAGCATGAAATAAATACTTGTTATGCAGTAATGGAGAATATGTTGGAGTTTTGGAGATGCTTTATCTTCTGAATCTCTGCTTTCCTACTGTCATCTTCTTCACGCACGCAAGTTTCCTCCTATGGCAAGCTGTGTGTTGGTGGATCACCGTTGTCAATGGCTACCATCCGTCCTCTCAGTGAAAATGGTCCAGGTGCGCTGTCACCGCACGGCTAATCATCTGTCGGTTCTCACTCATGCTGGAATAGGATCCATTGATCCTTTTGCGTCTGTCACTACGCCCAACCCTTATGAGTTTGAAGCTCGTCACAGTCATTCAATCCCTGAATCCTACTCGGAATATCACAGACAAGGTTTAGACTTTCTGGATTCTCAAGAATGCTGCCAATGGGTTCTAGCTTATACCACGAAGATTCTGATTAAGGAATCCAGGAGATACTCATTCAATCGAAGGTAGAACGGAAGTGGTTGTCAGGCACGTGTTCATAGGTTGAGAATGGTGATGAGTGTCACAGATCATCACATCCATCATATTGAAGTGCGACTGAACATCTTAGATAGAAACAAGCGTGTTTGAATAGAAAACAGAAATAATTGCATTAATTCATCAAGACACAGCAGAGCTCCTCACCCCTAACAATGGAGTTTAGAGACTCATGCCGTCAAAGAGTACAAAGTTCAGATCTAAAAATGTCATGAGGTCCAAAATAAATCTCTAAAAGTTGTTTAAATACTAAACTAGTAACCTAGGTTTACAGAAAATGAATAAGCTGTGATAGATAGTGCATAAATCCACTTCTGGGGCCCACTTGGTGTGTGCTAGGGCTGAGACTTGAGCTTTACACGTGCCTAGGCTATTTTTGGAGTTAAACGCCAGGTTGTAACCTGTTTTGGGTGTTTAACTCCAACTTGTAACCTGTTTCTGGCGTTTAACGCCAGAATACAACATGGAACTGGTGTTGAACGCTAGTTTACGTCGTTTATCCTTGAGCAACGTATGGACTATTATATATTTCTGGAAAGACCTGGATGTCTACTTTTCAACGCATTTAAGAGCGCGCCATTTGGACTCTTGTAGCTCCAGAAAATCCATTTCGAGTACAGGGAGGTCAGAATCCAACAGCATCTGCAGTCCTTTTTTAGCCTGAATCATATTTTTGCTCAGCTCGCTTGATTTCAGCCAGAAAATACCTGAAATCACAGAAAAATACACAAACTCATAGTAAAGTCCAGAAATATGAATTTTTCCTAGAAACTAATAAAAATATACTAAAAACTAACTAAAACATACTAAAAACTACATGAAATTAACCCCAAAAAGTGTATAAAATATCTGCTCATCAGGTGCTTTTTAAATTGTAACCTTATCGGCAGGGGACAGTGGTCGCTAGGAGTCACCAGAAGTTGAGTAAGAGATTTTTTGGGCCATTCAAGGTGCTACAGCGAGTAGGGGCAGCAGCCTACAAGTTGGAGCTGCCAGAAGGAAGTGCCATTCATCCAGTTTTTCACGTCTCTATGCTAAAATAGTTTCGTGGGGATCCAAATGCTGCCACTCACTTTGAGGCTCTTGATAAACCACTATTTTATGGTATATTTTGGATTGAACTGAATCGATTTTGTCACTTATTCTCACACTTATCCATATAAATTGCATGTTTTTAATTTTCCTTCCTAATTTTGTGCTATAATTGAAAACGTGCTTATTTGGCCTTAAAATTACTAATTTTTAATCTTCTCTTATTACCATTCGATGTCGTGATATGTATGTTAAGTGTTTTCAGGTTTTATAGGGCATGAATGACTTAGAGGATGGAAAGGAAGCATGCAAAAGTGGAAAGAACACAAGTGTTGAGTTTGGAAAACTTGGATTCTTATGATGATCAAACATTATTAATATTTTAATTAATTATAAAATTATTATTTTCAAATTGATTGGTTGATGGATTTTGTTTAGTGTGCAGATTTTGATTATTGGGCCAAAAGTCACATAAGCCCAAATTGATAAATGAATTAATTTGCTTTGTGCCAAATTGAATAATCCAAGTTGCTAAGGCTTGAATTGAAGATAAGCCCAAACCTCAGGCCCATGTTGATAAAAGCCATACGTTGATCACAAAACAAAAAGGGTCCAACTTGTTGATGCACTATTTAGTTATCTATTTCCATGAGTTATGGAATTCAAATTTTAATTCAATTAAATTCATGCATTGGTAAACTGAAAGAGAAAATTAAAATTTGAGCTAACTACATTTAATGCTTCACATGTTACTCCACTCCTTGGAAAATGTTAGTGGGATTTCAATTTCATTTAATTGTACATTGAAAACTTTGTATCTTCTCTCTCCTCTCTTTGTTTCTGTCATTTTATTTGTCAGAGAAGAAGATAGAAGCAAGAGCAAGTTATCAGAAATTACAGCGAAGCTATAAAGAAGCAAAAGGCTAGGTTGATGATGGCCTTTGCAAAAGGAAGATCCGAAGCATGGTGTGGCTAAAATCTTTGCCATTGAAGGCAAGATTTCAAGAAGCTTCAAGATCTTCCATGCCAAAAATAGGAAAGATCCGCCTCGGTCAGAGAAGGAAGACTTATGACTAGTGAGTTTAAAATGAGTTTAATGGATGAATTAACCTTCTTTCTTGGTCTTCAAATTAAACAAACTCCTAGTGATATTTTTATTCGCCAAGATAAATATGCCAAAGAGTTAATCAAAAAATTTGGTCTTGAAAATTCCAAACCAATAGAAACTCCTATGCATCCAAACACTAAACTTGATAAGGATGAAAATGGGAAAGATGTGGATAAAACAAATTATAGAGGAATGATAGGATCCCTCATGTATCTTACATCCTCTAGGCCGGATATTGTTCAAAGTGTGGGTGTATGCTCAAGGTTTCAATCTCACCCAAAAGAATCCCATCTTTCAGCCGTTAAAAGAATCATTAGATACATTAAAGGCACATGTGATCTTGGCTTGTGGTATCCTAAATCTAATGATTTTTGTGCAGTAGGGTCTTGTGATGCAGATTATGCGGGAGACCGACTGGATAGAAGAAGCACCTCCAGAATGTGTTGCTTCCTTGGAAGCTCACTCAACATATGGTCAAGTAAGAAACAAGCCACTGTTGCACTTTCCACGGCTGAAGCTGAATATATATCTGCCGCAGCTTGCTACTCATAATTAATTTGGTTAAAAACTCAATTAGAATATTACAAATTAAAAATCAATAGTATACCTCTATTTTGTGATACATTAGTACAATAAACATTTCAAAAAATCCTGTTCTGCACTCTAGAACAAAGCACATTGAAGTGAGATATCACTTTATTAGGGAACATGTGCAAAAGGGTACTATTGATATCCAATTTGTAAAATCTGAAGAGCAACTTGCTGACATTTTCACTAAACCACTGTGTGAAGATAGATTTTGTTCATTAAGGAACAGTTTGGGGATGATGGATTTGAGTTCTGTTGAAAAAATGTGATTTTTATGCCTCTGTTTGTTTTTGTCTTGTAGGCAGCAAGGAGACAAATCTGGGCATATGATGAACAAGCCATTATAGGGGGAGACTGAACTTTGGTACCTTGGACTCAAGCCCAATCAACCTCCTTTGAAGCCCGTTCCATGATACTGGCTCATTAATTTTTTTTTTGGCATCATGTTTTTAATTATTTTTAAAATAATTTATTATTAAGAAGGCTTTCACATCATATCTTTCAAAAGGGAGTTTTTGTTAAATCAAATCTTTTTCCCATATCTTCTCCCATTTTTCAAGGAAAAATCTTTTCAGTTACCTTTTTATTTTTAAATTCCTTGATTAAAAACCGTTTCCATTAAATGCTTATTATTTTAAATGATATTTCTCCATTAAGCATTTATTGTGGTCTAACCTCTTTCTACCCTCCACTCTCTTCAGCCTCTCTTCAACTTTTCCCTCTCCCCTTCACTTCCTTCATCATGAGAAAGAAGGTTGCCTCTCGCAGAAGCAGCCGTAACCCCATTATAAAAAATTCTCCATCTTCCAGAGGTCTTCAATCCCATACACACATACACATACACTTCCACTCGTCCTCTTCACCTTCTTCTCACTCAACAGATTCTATGGCGCAAAATAGAATCCATGCCAGGACCTTCACAAGACAGGAAGCAGCGTCATCTAAGAGGAATACTAAGGGAAGGGAGCAAGTTCCTGAAGAGGAAGAAATATCAGCACTTCCATCTCCACAACCATCACCACCACGGCGTTCCACCCCTCATCCCTCTAGTCGGTCTCAACATACAAAGAAGCCAGCCCTTCATGACACCAGAGAACCCTCTAACTTGGACTCATTGGACTTCAAAAATAAATATGGTAAAAGTCACTCCCACTTTGATCCTGCCTGTTTCATGTCTTGTGCTGCTTTTGAGTTCCACTCACAGGTTTTGGTAAATCGTCATCTTTGTGCTTCTTATATGGTAAATCTAGAAAATCTTTGTGAAAAAGGAATTGATTTCACTGTATTTTTTTATGATTTCAAATGGGCTCCTCTTTTCAAAATTTGAAAACCTGTTTTTTCGAACTTGGTTCGAGAATTTTATGCTAACATGATGTTTCATGATGGTGCATTGCATTCATATATCAAAAAGGTTCATCTCACCTTGAATCGTGATACTGTAAGTGGGATAACCATGTTGGTGTTTCCTTTTAAGTAGCTCTGACTCGGATTTGTGAAAATTTCTCTGCTCTTGATGGCACAACTCTGACCCACAAAGCTCTCGGACCTGTGCGAGCCTTGCTTCATCGTATCATCAATCATATTCTGATGCCTCAAAGTGGTTCTTACCAGCGGGTTACTATCTGTGATACCCTTGTCTTGTTTGCTATTCTAAATTCTGCATCTATTTCATTTGCATATCTTATGGTGAGACACATGTGGGACTGTGTCCATAGAGATAAGAAAGCAAATCTGCCATATGGAATATTTCTAACATGCATCTTTGAGTACTTTAATGTGGATCTCAGTAATGAGCCAGTTGAGAACAGGGTTTCCACCATTAAAAGCGGAGGGGTTCCCAATTCTGTTAAAGGAAAAAAGGGCAAAAGTTCAATGGCATCAATGATCTCTGATAGCGAAAGTGACAGTCTTCCTCCTAAATCTTTTAAGATTTCTGAAACTATCAAGGATGTTCTGAATGAGTTCTCCAATATGTCTAGTATGATGGTCAGGACCTTCAAAGAGGTTAGAAAGCAAGCCTATGAAAATGAGAAGGCTTGGACCAAATGCCGGAAAAGGGTAAATCTGCTGATTAAGAGCTTGGAGACTACTAGCAAGGACAAAACTCATTCCGAAGGAGAAGATGATTATCTTGATTCTGATGACAATGTTTCTGATGCCTAAAGATTTGCTCAAGCTGCTTATGTTTTTAGACAATATTTCTTTTATTGTTTGGTCTTAGTTTCACTTGAACTGCTTTGTGTTGGGATGACTGTACTCAATAATTTTAATACTCAGTTTGTATTTTAATATCAATGTTTTGCATTACATTGTTGTTTTATCTGTTTTGCAGGTTCCCTCCTTAATGACAAAAGGGGGAGCAAAATTAAAAAGGGACTAAATTGAAAATAGAATTGGGACTGCCAATCTAATTCTTGTGCTCTGTTTTTTTAGCCCTTTTGATTATTATTTCATGCCATTTTTTGATGCTCTGTTTTAGTGGCTGAACATTGTGTTTTATTGCTGGCTATATATTTTTATTGCTTGATTTGTTGCTTTGTTGGCAGGGATTTTTTGATGATTTGAATATGTTACTGTAAGCAGTATATTGAGTCTTGATCATTTGCTGAAATGTACTCTGAATGTACTATTCTATCTCATACTTTGCAAGAAAATTTTTTTGAGCAGCATGTTATTAAAAATATAGAACTTGAGTGTTGAATTATTGATTGATAGAAGAAATTGCTCAAGTACAAGTCTTTTTATGGCTCGGTTTCTTAAGGTTCCATGTGTTGAAAATATATTTTTTTTGAACTATTTAAGCATGTTATAGGTACTGCTTCCATTGGATATATGCACACATTAAGGGGGAGCAATGTGATAAATTGAAAGGGGGAGCAATGTGATAAATTGAAAGGGGAAGGATTCGGCCAAATTCTTCAAGGAAGTTTTCTAAATTCTAATAACTTTTTCAATTCATTTTTTAATAATGTTTGTCATCAAGGGGGAGATTGTTGATTTTGAAAAACTTGGATTATTATGATGATCAAATATTATTAATATTTTAATTAATTATAAAATTATTATTTTCAAATTGTTTGGTTGATGGATTTTGTTTAGTGTGCAGATTTTGATTATTGGGCCAAAAGTCACATAAGCCTAAATTGATAAATAAATTAATTTGCATTGTGCCAAATTGAATCATCCAAGTTGCTGAGGCTTGAATTGAAGATAAGCCCAAACCTCAGGCCAATGTTGATAAAACAAAATGATGAAGAAAGTGGCCCAAGGATGCCATACGTTGATCACAAAACAAAAGGGGTCCAACTTGTTGATGCACTATTCGGTTACCTACTTCCATGGGTTATGGAATTCAAATTTTAATTCAATTAAATTTATGCATTGGTAAACTGAAAGAGAAAATTAAAATTTGAGTTAACTACATTTAATGTTCCACACATTAGTCCACTCCTTGGGGAATGTTAGTGATATTGCAATTTCATTTAATTGTACATTGAAAGCCTTGTATCTTCTCTCTCCTCTCTTTATTTCGGTCATTTTATTTGTCAGAGAAGAAGATAGAAGCAAAAGCAAGTTATCAGAAATTACAGTGAAGCTATGAAGAAGCCAGCGGCTAGGTTGATGATGGCCTTTGTAAAAGGAAGATCCAAAGCATGGTGTTGCTAAAATCTTTGCCATTGAAGGAAAGATTTCAAAAAGAAGTGATGCACCACTATTTTGTGGTACATCTTATGCTTGATTGAGTGGATTTTATCCACTAAACTCACACTTATTCATATAATTCGTATGTTTTACATTTTCTTTCCTAACTTTGTGCTATGATTGAAAACATATTTCTTTGGTCTTAATTTAGCTAATTTTAATCCTCTCTTATTATCATTCAATGCCATGATATGTGTGTTAAGTATTTTCAGAGATTACAGGGCAGGAATGGCTTAGAGGATGGAAAGGAAGCATGCAAAAGTAGAAGGAATACAAGAAACTGAAGGAATTGCTAAGCTGTCCAGCCTGACCTCTTCGTATTCAATCGATCATAACTTGAGCTACAGAGGTTCAAATGAGGCAGCTCCAATTGCATTGGAAAGCTAACATCCAGGGTTTCGAAATGATATATAATTTACCATAGTGGCCGTACAGCTAAATGACGCGCATGCATGCATCACGCGCACACGTCATTCTGCAGAAAATCCAGCGTAGCAGAATTCGCCCCCAGCGATTTCTGGGCTGTTTTTGACCCAGTTTTTGGCCCAGAAAATACATATTAGAGGCTACAAAGTTGGGGAATCATAGACACAATTGATACAACTTCTCATTATTCAAAATTTTAGGTTTTAGATGTAGTTTCTAGAGAGGGAGGCTCTCTCCTCTCTCTAGGATTTAGGATTCCTAGTTTTATTTTGTTGAGTTGGATATTACAAAGAGTTGCTACCTCCGTTGAAGTCATTATTCTAGTTTTTTTTCTTTGTCCCTTACTCTTTCATATCCTTAATTTTTTTTCAGAGTTACAATTGGATATTTTTTAAAATTTATTAATGCAAGGAATATCTGTTCATTTAACTTTATTATTTATTTAATTGCTTTCAATTTTATTTCCATTATCATGTCTCTTTTCTACTCCCTTCTCCCAACAACGAAGATGGTATCCATGTTGATGGAGTAGACTCCCAACTTGTCATGGAAGTTGATTAAAAAGAGACCCTTGAGTTGGAATGCTCAAGTGATTAGTTAAATTGGAAGTTGTTGGCTAATTCTCTATTTACTAACGCTAATCCTTCCCAAGGGAGAGGATTAGGATTTGCGAATAAGATTTAGCTCAATCACTTGACTTTCCTTTATTTAGTAAGGGTTAACTAAGTGAAAATAACAACTTTTTAATACTACCCTTGAGAAAATCCAACAAGGATAGAACTTCGAATTAATCATTCTCCCAGTCAAGGCTTTTTATTTTAATTACATAAAATCTCTTGTTAATTTTCATTGCTTTAATTTATAATTATTTATTTTCCCATTCCTCATTCCAAAATTTCTCAGAAAACCCATAACCAATAGTAACACACCTCCCTGCAATTCCTTGAGAGACGATCCGATGTTTCAATACTTCGGTTATTATTTTTAATGGGTTTGCTTAAGTGACAAACAAGTTTTTGTACGAAAGGATTCTTTGTTGGTTTAGAAACTATACTTACAACGAGAATATATTTGTGAATTTCTTTACTAGTAGAAAATTCGTTCGTCAAAATGGCGTCGTTGCCGGGGAATTGCAAACGTGTGCCTTATTATTGGTTATTGTAAATATTTGCTTTTTCGTTTCTTTGTTAGTATTTTTAGTTTTAGGAGTTTATTTTCATTAATTTCTATTAGCTTTTGTTTTTAATTTTTTATTAGCTACTATGAATTCTCACCCCTGTCGCTTTGAGTTTGGTTCCAATGTTGTTGTAAGGAATGGGCGCTATAATAAGAACATGCATCAAGGTTGGAATAATCAAGGATGGGAGAAGCCACAAGGATTTGATCAACTCTCTTGGCGACAACCCCCTCTAATGAGCTATAACTAACAACCATTCTATGAAGCATACCAAGACAATAGTTATGGTGGGCCTTTCCTGACAACCAACCTCCACCAAATTACTATGGTCAAGAGCCATTCCAAGGTGCGTGCCAAGATGATAGATATGGTGGACCTCCTTGTAGTTACCAACAAGCCCCACCCTACGCTTATGAACCCCCTCCTCAACATAGCTCTAAACCACCATACTCACAAGCTCCCTACTAGCAAGCACCTCCATATGACCCTAACTCTTATCAACCCAACCAACCACCATATGAGCCATATGAACCATATATAGAACCACCCTAATTCCAACACAATTACTCCTAAGAACCACCACCTCCATACCCACCATGTTCATATCCATCAATCCAAGAGCCCTATGATCCTATCGTGTTGTCCAAGAGGAACAAGAGCCAAGGGACCGTCTCAAGGAAACAGTGGATCAATTTCATGCAGCTCTTCATCAACTGGAGCAAGCGATAAATTGGTTAGCTTCCCAACGTTTGGACACTCAAGGAACCCCCATGGATTCATGTGGAGAATCTAATAAAGAATGTAGCATGAAGGAGACACTAGAAACTCCAGTGGACAGTGAGGAGCATGACTTTGTATTGGAACAAGTGGAGGAAGCCAGAAGTATCAAAGAAGAGGAAGTGGTTGAAGACTTAGGAGATGCAAAACCTCCATGGAAAACTCAAGTCATAGAGCCTCTTTCTAAGATGTTTGCAATTGATGTTGAGGAGGGTGTACAACCTCCAAGACATATCTTGGTTGAAGACTTTGAAGAGGTTGATCAAGAGATGGATTCAATCATTGATGAATCCATTTCTAAAATCAAATCCTCTCCCATTGGACTTGACATAGAGATTAAAGAAGAAGTAGCACAACCTTCCATGCCCTTGGTAAATAATGATGAAGAGATTGAATTGGGAAAGAGCTACCAAGAGGAAGAGGTTGAAATTGAAGAAGCTTGCAAAGAGGTGGAAGTTGTCAAGGAAGAGCTCAAGGGAATGGAGCTAGAAATCACCTTGCCAAAGTTGTTAGAGACCTCTCCCCCAAAGCCATCACCATCCATTCTGTAACGACCCAGCTTTCGGTATGTCATGGTCATACAAGAAGCTAAGTGTTACCAACTTGTTCTTCCTAATTATTAACTATTACTTAATATATGAGCCTGTTCCTTGTTAGAACGTTGCCAATTTTACGAGTAACTTTTTTTTAACTTATATCGTTGCAAGTGAGGGAGTAAAATAAATAAGCACACACTGATAGAAATAATAAGGAAGCATAAAGAAACATATAACACATCTAATAATATACATAATGTACACTATAACAAAACATGTAGCATTCACAAAAGATCAAGTCAGTTTACATCCTCGTCATCCTACGTAGCTAATATGTACACGACACTCCCAGGGCCTGGCCCATACAAAAAGCCGCTAAACTGGCGCCCAGGCTAGCCTAACCACTCTACAGCTCCTAGTTTTCAGGTGTACTAACATAATTGAGAGACTACCTACAGATAATGTCAGACTAGAGTGTCATCAAAGGAATGCTCCCACTACTGTCAGACTATATCTACACGTGGCCGTTCGGAAGATCGTCATGAGGCTCGCCCATCTACTCATCCTGCTCTATCTCTATCTTAGGATCCTCCTCCTCCTCCTCATCCGCAGCTACACCTATACCCTCATAACCACCAGAAGCACTACTGTCACTATGTACAAAACCATTCGCAAGCACATGTCCGTTCGCATATATAAGAGCTACCCCGTCGTCCGGTAGTGCCGGCTCATCAGGCTGTGGAAAGTCAGGAATGGGCTCAGGGGGAAAGTCCCACTCTGGTGGAATCACAGGTACGTAGTCACCAACTAACTCAGGCTCATCAGGAATGATAGGCTCAGGTACCGCCTCGTTCAAGGGTTGAGCCGGTATAGGGTGTCCGGAACCATCGGGAAAATGATGTCCAGGTGCGTTAGGGTGTAACCAGGATAAGGAAAAGTCGTAAGGAGCATCGGTGTCAAAATGCGGGCTAGATAGAGGATGTTGAAAAGCTTGATTAGGTAACGCATATCGTCTAATACGAGGCTCCAAACCCATAATGAAGTAATTGTGATGTACCGGATCCTCGTAGACGTAAGGGTCCTCGAACTCATAGAAGATCACGCCCGTCTCCATCTGAGGGGGAGGAAGGGAGAGAAGGGGTAAGAACTGGGGAGTTCTTAGTAGGGTCGGGGTTGTTAGTTACATTCATTTATTCGATTTTGATTAGTAGATGGATAATAGAATACAGTAAAGTAGTAAACAGAGGTTAAAAATAAATAGAAAAACAAAGAACAGAACACAAGCAGAAAAATACAAGAAGATAAAGCACAAACACAGCACTCAGTCAAACAAACATAAAGAAATAGATTACACACAAGTAGGAATGTAATAGAGAATAATGCACAGATAAGAATGATGCATGTCTAGTCCTAGTACAGGCCATGAGCTCATGTGTCAGTTAGCACCTGCATTTCCGACATTTATCCGGTCACGAGTTCACGATTTCCCGGATACGATTTTCCGTTCAAATAAATACGCATATAATTATTAGCAGCTCTATTGAGACAGCCTCTGCTTTCTACTCGCAGGAAATATACTCTTGGGAACGAAAAATTGCTGTAGGTATCCTAGTTTCCCTACAGAAGCTCTTGGGTTGCTTTAAGCAACAGATAAATAAACATTATCTCTTGGGTTGCATTAAGCAACAATTAAGCAAACAATATCTCTTGGGTTGCCGCAAGCAACAAATAACTTTTCAATAAGCCTTTTGCTCTTAGTCCCTTTACCCTGCTCTGATTTTTCTGTTTAACATGTGTATTTAAAGCTTATGTAAATTTCGGTATGAATAGTTAGCCTGTCCCAGGTATAGGTTCATTAAGTCTATACTGAAATAGTTTAACTTTTCATATAATACCTAACCCTAGTCGCAACTCAAGGACTAACTATGTTGCCCTAGTTTGTTCGCTAGTCTCTGTCTGTTTTTTTGTCATTAAAACTTTACAGACTTTTTCTTCGATTTTTATCTTTTCTTCAACTTTTTAACTTTTATTTATCTTTGCCTCACTAATATGTTCTTACCACTCCCTAAGTGTTTTATGAAGGTAATTATGAGATTCTGCGCTTAAAGTTGTCTTTCTAAAGCTTTTACAGAAAACTGCCTTTTCTGCATTATTTTATTATTTTATCATTAATTTTCGAAAATTAACTTATCTTTTACTTTTAACCTTTAAAATTCACTTTTTACCACCCGTAACTTTTAATATTTCTACTTTTTCCATCCTAACTTTCAGAAATTACCAAATAACCCCTTAAACACCAAAAATTTTACTTCCTTGTCCTTTTAAAGATCTAAAGCCTATTCTTCATTTTTCTTCATCACACTCAAAGTGTTCTTCATGTTCTTCATAAATTCTTCAGATTCTTTCTCTGTTTTTACCCGTTTTTCAGTCTTTTCGGCAACCGATTTTTACTATAATTCATAATAAATTAGTAGCCACTAAAATCCCATCTTTTCTACATGATTTCAACACAAATTGAACCTCAATTTAAGCCTAGGGTTTCATTTTTCCAGTAACCCCAAGAACATGAACTCAAAGCATGAATTTCATCAAATTTCATCAAAATTTCACCAAATTTTCACCAAGAACCAATCATATATGCAACCAATTTTTTGCACAGCCAAATCATACAACATTCACACAACTCAAACACAAATAATCAAGATTAATTTCGTGACACCCTACCTGGTTTTGCTGCTCCTAATTCAGTTAGACTTTCAGGTGGTCCTTAAGCACTTTTTCCTCCTAAATCACATCAAGAACAACTTTAAATCCAAAAACCCTCAACTAACCAAATCTCACTCAGCATGTTAGGAAGTGATTTCTAACCTTAGACTTGCTGGAAGTTCACGTTTCTTGGCCCTCAAGTCAAGTTAAGCATGATTCCTAAGGAAGAACATCAAGAAAACACATGTTTAAGCATGTTTCCTTGAAACCAAATCAAAAGAGAGATGGTGCAGCCAACTCACCTTGATTCCAGCCTTGATAAGTCATATGATCATGTAGAGAAATAAGAGAGGATCATTTTGGTTGGATTGGAATTTTGATTTGAGTTTTAGTTCAGCAGAAATCAAGCTTTGAAGATTTGGAACTAAGAACTTTTCTCTCTTTTTCTCTCTTCCTATTTTCGGCCACAAAGTGAAAATGAGCCAGCCTTGGGGGTTTTGGGGGGTGTAGGGTGAGTTATGATTGGTTGGCTTGGAGGTGGGTTAAAATAATATTAAAATATCTCAGGTGTATAACTACTAAAACTAGATGTATCGGAACACTTTTAAAAATATCTCTAAAAATTATTTTCTGAGCTACTAGCATAAATGAAACTAGTAACATATTTAATATGAGAGTAAAACATGTATAATGAGGCCTTAGCAATGCTAAAGTCATCAGAGAGTGCTGGTGCTAAGCTGCACTAATAAACTGTGAACCCGGTTAAACCGATTTTCTATTTTTAACTAAAACTGACCAGGTAACCTTATAATATCATTCAAGAAGCTTCTAATACTCATATAATGATAATATTATTCTATTATCTCTCTTCTCTCATGAATCGAGTCTGGTTCGTCAAATTGAGACTATTTACGAAAAATCGAATCAAAACTCCTAACTGATACGGTACAAAAACTAGGTTCTTCGTGACCGCATTATCGAGCTTGCCTCGAAAAAGGTTCTAGCTTAAAGATAACATAATGACAATGAGGATTGAGATACTTGATGATATATCAAAGTTTTTCCCCTTACTGATCTTCCGGAGAAATTTGTACTTTCAGAAGAGATCTCGCGTACTCGAAAACCGGGGTTGTTACACATTCTTCATTCAAGTGGGTAAATCTTTCATCTCTAAACTTAATTAGCCCACTTGAATATGCTTTGCTTGAGACGGATGGGCAACGTAGAGCTCTTTGTGGCTTTAAGAGTAAGAGGGAGATGGTTAGTGGTAAGAGTCGTCCTGCAAGGTTCAATATGGTAGAAAGTTCAAGGTTTAAATGCAAAGGTTGGTGTAAAGCTCGACTGAATGGGTCTAGGAAGTTGTTTGGCAGCTTTAGTGAGAATTCAGATTGCCTGCCACCCGGTTGGAACAATAATGATCAATAAGAAGACGGGTGCAAAAGCAAGGTTTGGGATCCCAGAATTCATTCTACCAATCACCACTCTTGGGGCCTTGTCACTTGCTTTAACTTGCTTGAAGGCTTTATGCAACTAGTGTGGGATCCCGGAGGCTATTGGAATTACAAACACTGGTGGGGATTCCTGGATGAGTTCAAGCATAAGCCTCCATGACAAGGAGCTCCCCAAATGTCCAACTTAAGGACTTTAACTAAAAGTGCTAGGTGGGAGACAACCCACTATGGTATGATCTTTCATTTTTTATTCTTAGTTTTATTTTATTTTATTCTTATTAGTGTTCATTCATAATTTCTGCATATTTATCTGCATTCTGCATTTTGCATTCTGGATTTAAAAAAAAAGAGAGGGAGAAAAGCACATTCCAGTGGTCACGCATACGCGTGACTGACGCTTGCGCGTCGATTGGATTTTTACTCACCCACGCGAACGCATGGGTGACGCTTACGCGTCGTTTCACAAATTCCCTTCTCCTTCTCTCTTCTCTCCCTTCTTATTCTTTCTTCTTCCTTTCTTACTTTCTTCTTCTTCATCTCTCTAACTTCTCATCCTTCTTCACTTTCATTCTATTTTTACTTAATTTATTTGCATACTTTCATTCATTGCATTTTAATTTTGTGCATATTTTTATTTTCTTTTCTAAATTTATTTTTTTTTCCATTGGTGTTAAATTTTCTTATTCAACTATTACATCTTTTCTTGAATTATTCTGGTGCTTCATGACTTGTTTTATTCTGATTGGATATTATTATTCATAAGTCAATGCTATTCTTTTATGATACTTGCATTCCATTTGCATTGATATGCACTTATATTATCTTGCATTACCCACTCCCTCTTCCCCATTTGTTGCAATTTTTGCACTATTGATATGCCATTTGCTTCTACTATTTTCCCACTTGCATGTTGTAGCTACCATGTAATTGAGACCCTCATTATTTGACATTAACCGAACCATATTTTATTTGTTTTCTATATTTATTTTTGGGTTATTTTTCTTCTCTTTTCTCTTCTTTCAGGATGGCCACCAAGAAGGAAAAAGAAAAGCTTCTCAAAGGGGCAACAAACAAGTCCATCTGCACAATCTTTGGAAAAAGAATCAGTTGGAGTAACCCGTCCACTTGCACATCTTAGCATGCACCGAGGACGGTGCAATCTTTAAGTGTGGGGAGGTCGATACCGATCTCCATGGGTTAGTTATTTTCTTCTCAACACCAATATTTTATTTTATTTGTTAGTTCATTGTTGCATTTGCATGTTTGATTGCATGTTCATTTAGCTACTACTTGGTTAAAGTACTAAAATTCTTTTCAAGACTTTATTTTAAAATATTTCACTAATTTAAATTAAAAACTTTTTTGTTAAACTTGTTTGAAGACTATAAATTGGAACATAAATTATAGCTAAGAACACACAACCCAGTGAGATTTTTGAGCCTAATTGTATGGTTACATTATCTAACCATGATATTTTATTCTTGTGTATTTTCTTCTCTATAATTGCAGACTTTACTTTTGTTCCATTCTATATGTCCAATGTTTAGTGTGTTTGCATGCTTGCATATGATTGAGGCCATGTTTCTTTAAAAGCTCACTTATCCCAAATAGCATGCCCTTTCAATCACCTTTGTTAACCACCTTGAGTCTTTTAATCCCCATTTATTTTATATTTTACCCCATCACTAGCCTTAAGTAGAAAAATAATTAATTACCCCAATTGAATCTTTGGTTTGCTTAAGATAGAGATTGTGTGTCAATTAAGTGTGGAGAACTGTGGGAACTTGGGTGATGAAAGTGTACAGTGTTTCATTGACAAAATATTGAGAATTTGGGTACCTATTCATACAAAACCAGAAAAATTAAAAATACATGTGCATTGATATGTTATGTTTACTTTTATATTTTTAATCAAAAAAAAAGAGGAGAAAAAGAAAAAGAGAAAAAAAAGAAAAAGAAAAAGAGAAAAAATTATATATTTATATATATAATATAAATAAATAAATAGGGGATAAAATTACCCCAATGCTAAGTTTAATAAAAGATCATTACACATGTGGTAAAATTAAAAATTGGTACATGAGTATGTGATACAAAAGTGGAAATTTTGGGTAGCTAGGCATAATTTTAGAGTTACATAGAGTGTGTGTGTGTGTTAGGTGAAAGCTTAGATTAATCAAAGATTCATATTTTAGCTCACTTGGCCATACATATATCCTCTCCCTTACCTTAACCCCATTACAACCTTGAAAAGACCTCATGATGTTTGCATTGATATACTAATTTTTTGTTGATTGGTTAGATGAAGAACAAAGTCTAGAAAGCATTACTAGAGAAGAGTAGATTGATTAACCCTAGACACTTGAGAGAATTAGAGTGCATATACACTACCAGTGAGGGTTCAATGCTTGATTCTATGTTCATTGCTTTCATGAGCTACCTTCTTACAAGTTTACTTGTCTTTTATTGTGTAATTTGAATTAGTGGAATCTGATTTATGTTTGTCTTGGAGAATTTGTTTACTTTTAACTAAGTAGGTAGAAGCATTTTTTGCATGTAGTTGCATTCATATAGATAGGTTGCATTTCATAAGTTTTACCATTCCTCTTCACTCCTTTATAGCTTCTCCTGAGCTTAGCATGAGGACATGCTAATGTTTAAGTGTGCGGAGATTTGATGCACCACTATTTCGTGGTAATCTTATGCTTGATTGAGTGGATTTTATCCACTAAACTCATACTTATTCATATAATTTGCATGTTTTACATTTTCTTTTCTAACTTTGTGCTATGATTGAAAACATGTTTCTTTGGTCTTAATTTAGCTAATTTTAATCCTCTCTTATTACCATTCGATGCCATGATATGTGTGTTAAGTATTTTCAGAGATTACAGGGCAGGAATGGCTTAGAGGATGGAAAGGAAGCATGCAAAAGTGAAGGAATACAAGAAACTGAAGGAATTGCTAAGCTGTCCAGCCTGACCTCTTCGCATTCAATCGATCATAACTTGAGTTACAGAGGTCCAAATGAGTCGGTTCCAGTTGTGTTGGAAAGCTAACATCCGGGGCTTCAAAATGATATATAATCCTCCATAGTGGCCATACAGATAAACAACACGCACGCATTGTTCTACAGAAAATCCAACGTAGCAGAATTCGCCCCCAACGATTTCTGGGCTGTTTTTGACCCAGTTTTCGGCCCAGAAAACACATATTAGAGGCTACAAAGTGGGGAAATCATTGACACAATTAATACAACTTCTCATTATTCATAATTTTAGGTTTTAGATGTAGTTTCTAGAGAGAGAGGCTCTCTCCTCTCTCTAGGATTTAGGATTCCTAGTTTTATGCAGTTGAGTTGGATATTACAAAGAGTTGCTACCTCCGTTGAAGTCATTATTCTAGTTTATTTTCTTTGTCCCTTACTCTTTCATATGCTTAATTTTTGTTCAGAGTTACAATTGGATTATTTTTAGAATTTATTAATGCAAGGAATATCTTTTCATTTAATTTTATTATTTATTTAATTGCTTTCAATTTTATTTCCATTATCATGTCTCTTTTCTACTCCCTTCTCCCAACAACGAAGATGGTATCCATGTTGATGGAGTAGACTCCCAACTTGACATGGGAGTTGATTAAAAGGAGACCCTTGAGTTTGAATGCTCAAGTGATTAGTTAAATTGGAAGTTGTTGGCTAATTCTCTATTTACTAACGCTAATCCTTCCCACGGGAGAGGATTAGGATTTGCGAATAAGAGTTAGCTCAATCACTTGACTTTCCTTTATTTAGTAAGGATAGAAATTCCAATTAATCATTATCCCAGTCAAGGCTTTTTATTTTAATTACATAAAATCTCTTGTTAATTTTCATTGCTTTAATTTATAATTATTTATTTTCCCATTCCTCATTCCAAAATTTCTCAGAAAACCCATAACTAATAGTAACACACCTCCCTGCAATTTCTTGAGAGACGATCCGAGATTTTAATACTTCAGTTATTATTTTTATTGGGTTTGCTTAAGTGACAAACAAATTTTTGTACGAAAGGATTCTTTGTTGGTTTAGAAACTATACTTACAACGAGAATATATTTGTGAATTTCTTTACTAGCAGAAAATCCGTTCGTCAAGAAGCTTCAAGATCTTCGATGCCAAAAATAGAAAAGATCTGCCTCGGTCAAAGAAGAAAGATCTCAGTGACTAAAGCTCAGTTCCATTTTTGTTCATCCATGAGAGAAGGTAGCTACTAGAGCTACGAAGATGAAGAAGAAAATATGGAAAGGAAGGAGCTGTCAAGGATCAGAGGTTCATCAAGGGTCAGAATTCTTCCTTGGAGCCAAAGTCAAGATCAACGGCTCAGGATGAAAGAACTTGATGAGAAGGATTGAGAGAGGTACATGCATGTTGATTTTGGCTTTGGTTTTCTCTCTCTCTTCTCTGTCCGAACCAGCTATGTGTGGGAGAAGACGTTGGTGGCTTGGTTGAACCGGTTTCAACCTTGGAAGCTTCTCCTTCTATAATAAGGGTGAACAGCCAAGGGTTAAGACAAGGAGAGTAAGTACAAAGTTCTCATAGCTACCCTAAGCTAACAGAAGTTCTTCCCCTTTAATGAGTTTTATTTTGTTTAATTTTCTTTAGTTTTGTCTGTCTGAGTCTCATGGTGAAAAAGGCAAACAAAGTGAGGTTTGTAAGAAAAAGCCAATGAGAGAAAAAAGACAGTGAGCAAAATTAAAGAAAAAGCCATAGATGTCTTAGAGTTTCTTTATACATCTGTATGTTGTGTTTCATGATCTTGTGGAAATTCCCTTGCAAGTTGGGTTAGCACTTTGCAGTTGAAAGCATGGTAGGTGTCCAAGTCAAGTTCAGTTTTGGGGATAGAATCTAGACTTGTCCCAGATAGGAATGGGTAGTTCCTAGGGAAGAATTGGTGTATGTAATCTGATTATTATAGTGAAATTCGGTTACTGCTGTGATGGAGAGTAGATGTAGGCTGCATTGCCCTTAGCAGCTGAAACAAGATACTTCTAGGTGTGATTCTCTCTTTTTCTTCTACTCTTATTCTGTTTCTGTTGCACTGGAAACAAAATTAAAAAATATCTCATAACCGGTTACGAGACAAGAATAAAATGTCTCTTGACTTGTGACAAGACAAAAAGCAGAAATATCTCCTGAAGTTCTTTTAAAAGGCAGTAATTAATATTCAGCAAAAAGGGGCTAAGATTCAACCCACACCCCCTTCTCTTATCCACTGATTACCATCAACAAGAAATTGAGGATTGGAGAAGCTGGAGCCGACGCGCACGTATGGATGATGCGTACGCGTCACCGGTGCAGCAAGCAAGCGACGCGTGACCAGGATTGTGTGAGTGCATGAGAGAGAAGTTTGTTACGTAGTCAGTTAGGTAGGGGAGTGTCAAATAGGAGGGTAGTGTAATAGAAGAATCATGCATATGACAAAATTGTGATAGAGAGGAGTGTTCTCTCACTCGAATAGGGACTTTTTATACTCATACAATACCTTCACATTTTCTGCACAAATAATACACACTATACATTCTTTATTCATGATATACTCTTTCTGCATAATTGTTGTTGTGCTGTTGTGAGTTGGCTATATTCTGTAGGTGTGCTAATATTTTATTATTCTATTAAGTAACAAAAAACATGAAATAGAGCATGCCTATAAGTACAAAATTTTAAAAAAGGAATCAACACAAAGAATTGATCAAAAGCACTTAAGAACTAACTTTATCAATTAATAGGTTTAATTACTTTGACGGCCCTATAGTTTTACTAAATTTTCAATTAGGTCCGTATACTTTTTTTCTTTTCGATTAAGTCCCAATAGTTTCACTAAATTTCAACATTTTTGTCATGGTAGGGACTTAATTACAAAATCTGATATAAATGGTATAGGGACCCAATTGAAAAAAAAAATATAGGGATGTAATTGAAAATTCAATAAAACTATAGGGACAAACAGAATAATTAAACCCAATCACTACTAGGAAATTACTTATTAAAGAAAAATATTTCTAACATATATTATCCCATGAAAATACAGACAGATTTTGTGAGAGAATTTTTGTCAGAAATAAAGAAAAATGAATTAGCATAAATTACAGATGGAAAAAAAAATCTGTCGATAATTCTGTCAAAAAAATTAGTTTTTTTGTGGAAAATAATTACCGATGAAAAATTTTTCTGTATTTAAATAAAAAATCTGTCTGTAATTTAAAATATTCCGTCGAAAACTATTGACTTAAACCTAACTTAACCCCAATGTCTTGAGCTTCATTCACACTCCACACAAATAAAATATGAGCTTCTTCCTCTCTCCATCGCATGAGCTGCTACTTCTCTCTGTCGCACGAGCTTCTTTCGCCGTTGAGCACTACACCAATCCAAGCTCCTCAATTTTGAGCTTCCAACCATAGTGAGCCTAGACTTACAACGCCAACCACTAAACATTCTCCTCTTACACTTAATTCCACAAAGCGCCCTAAGTTGGCCATCCGTCTCAATAATACCATATTCAAGTGGGATAATAAAGCTAAGAGTTAGAAGTTTTACCCACTCAAATGAAGGATGAGATGGCAACTTAGGTAGAGGGGTTCCCAACGGTCTTGATAAAGCACGCTCCACTCCCGTCCTTCCTCTTCTAGAGGCTTCCACCACTTGGCAAGGTTCTTCAAGCTCTACCTCTTGCCAAGCTTCCTCAAGTTCAAGTTCTTCCTCACCAAATTCCTCTAGCTCTTCCCCATCACTCAAATCATAGATGGGAGGTTTAGTGAAATCTACCTCATCATCAATTCTAAGCCCAATGGGGAAGGATTTCTCAAACTCAAAAGGATCATATATTGATGCAGAATCATCATAAATAGGGGAACTTGATTCTTGCCCCCACTTCTTCCAATTCTTCAATCATATTGTGTCTTGGAGGTTAGGCACTATCCTCCTCAACACCAAATTCAAACTCCATAGAAGAGGGTTCTTTAACTCTAGGTTCCTCCTTATACTCAACATCTCCTACATCTTCAACCACTTCCTCTCTTTCAATAATCTCCACCCCCTCCTCTTGTTACACTTCTTGCTTTAACTCTTCTTCTCCACCTTGAAGCTCAGAGTTCACTCCCTTACTAAGCTCCTTGGTTGCTTCTCCACATTCAACAATGAGAGTGCCTTGGTCGCGCAAGCTTAGGTGGGATGAGACCATGTTGCTAATGGTTTCCATCACGATAGTAATCTTGGCTTCTACTTCCTTGAATTGCTTTTCCGTCTCCTCTTGTTGCCTTAGGATACGAGATCTAAGAACTCTTTGCTTTAGCATGAGGGCATGGAGACCTTCATCTATTGGAGGTGGTGGAAGAGAGGATTCATTATTTGATGGAAGGGTATTATAGTTGGAAGGTGGTTCATATTGGTAAAAGTCTTGAGGTGGTGTATATGGAAATTGTGGTTCTTGGGAGTATTGGTGTTGGAATGGTGATTCTAGGTATGGCTCATATAGAATTTGCTATGGTGGATATGGGTTAGGGTCATATGGGGGTGAATGGTGGTACGAGGCTTGTGAGTATGAAGGACAACAATGTTGAGGGTTTGGGTCATAATTATGTACATTGTGGGGATGGATTGTAGCCGTGAGAGATTGGAGGAGGGTGTTGCCATGAAGGTTGCCCATAAGTATGTGGCTCCTCCCTAAATTGATATCCATTTCCACAATGCGGTTCCTCATTGAAGCTTTTATTCCCTACAACATAATTGTAGCTAAACTCATTGCCAAAAGGATGAGAATTCATAGTGAAAGAGAAAACAAAAAACAAAAGCTAAGAAGAAACAAAGAAAACCAAGTTCTAAAACTAACAACAACTAAAAAAGAAACAAAAGGCAAACATATTCACAATATTCACATATATACAATAGCCAATAACAAAGCACCATCGCAATTCCCCGGCAACGGCGCCATAAACTTGATAGTAAGAATTATTGACAGTCTAAAAATTTCTCTTAATAGAAAAGGAATTACTTCGTTGTAACCATAGCTCCAAACCAACTAATAATTCTCACATCAAATTTAAAAAGATTGGTTGTCACAAGTACAAACTCCAATGAAAATTAACCGAAGTATTCAAACCTCGGGTCGTCTCACAAGGAATTGCAATGAAGTGATCAATTATTGGCTATGAGGGAATACGGGGGCTTTGATTTATAAAAGGGGCAATAAAATAAATGGAAAGAAATGTAAATCAAACAATTAAAGAAATCAATTAATAAAGAGAGACATTCATGGCAAGGGTTGAGATAATAGGCTTTCTATCCTAGTCACTAATAACAATAATGAACAAGAATTTATCCTATTTCGTCATCTCCAATAATAGAAGAATGTATAATGTTATCTTCACATAGGGAGAAGGTCAAATAGGACTAGCTAATCTCAATCCAAAAGTCCTAATCAACTCACTAATTGAATTAACAAGAGATTAGAGTCAATGGAAACAATACTAGCTAACAACTCTAGATCACCAACATAGGTTGGATATTGATGACTCAAGATTGCCTAATTCCTTTTTCCAAGCCAGGAATGCTCAAAAATCTACTCTAACAACCAACCAAGTATTTTGTCAAATACTTGGAAGGCACAAAAGGAAAGCAAGATAAAATGACAACAAGAATATTAAATCTACAACTACCCAATTGCAAAGAATTAACAATAACTCAATTAAACAACAAGGGAATATAAAACTTGAATTGCATTAAAAGGAAATCCTAATCCAACAATAGTGCAACAACATAAAAGATACATCAAAGGGGAAATTGACAAGAAAACTAAGAGAGCATAGATGTAATAACAAGAAATTGAAATGGAAACAAGATGAAAACAAAAAATTAAGCCTAGATCTAAGAGAATTTAGCCTAATCCTAACCTAATTCTTGAGAGAAGAGGGAGCTTCTCTCTCTAGAAACTAACTACATGCTTCCTAATCTACAACTAAGTGTTCCCCCTTTGCCCCAGCTTGAATTCTGCATGAAATACCCTCATAAATGAGTTGGATATGGGCCTGGGAAGCTCAGAAATCGCCCCCAGCGAATTCACTTTAATGAGGTCACGTGATCAGCGTCACGCGTGCGCGTGGGTGACGCGTGCGCATCGCTGGCCGAAACTCCTTCTCACGTGTACGCGTGGGTGATGAGGGCGCGTGGCTTGCAAATCTTCAACGCACGCGTACGCGTGGATGACGCATGTGCGTGGCCCTCAAATCTCCAAATGCTCATTTCTTCATGCATTCTCCACTTTGCATGCTTTTCTCCTCACTTCTTCCATCCAATACTTGCCTTATGAACATAAAATCACTCAACAAATACATCAAGGCATCGAATGGAATTAAAGTGAATTAAGATTACTAATTTAAAGGCCTAAAAATCATATTTTTACACTTAAGCACAAATTAAGGGAGAATTACAAAACCATGCTATTTCATTGAATAAATGTGAGAAAATGTGATAAAATCCCCTAAATTAAGCACAAGATAAACCACAAAATTGGGGTTTATCAATCCTCTCCACACTTAAACCAAGCATGTCCTCATGCTAAACTCAATAAAGAAGCAAATGGTATCAACATTTATTCAATGCAACCTATCTAAATGAATGCAACCACTTAGTCAAAATAAATCAATCCCCAAGAAAGCATATATGAACACAAGGGCTAAAGCAATAGCAATCAAATCAACCCACAATTGAATTGAGTTATTAAAAATATTTCACAAACTTGTAAGAAAGGATGATCATGGGTGGAAGTATGTAACTGAGCAATCGAACCCTCACCGGATGTGTATCCGCTCTAGTCACTCAAGTGTATGGGGTTGATTCACTCAATTCTTCCCTGATCATGCTTTCCAAGATTTGTTTTTCATCTAACAATCAACAATTATTTCATGCATGCATACAAATATCATGAGGACTTTTCCATAGGTTGTAATGGGGTTAGGGTCAAGGTAGGATTGTATATAGTTAAGTGGACTAGAATTTGAATCTTTGATAAGCTTAAACTTCCCACCTAATCTATGAAAATCTATACAATTCAAATGCTAACCTAACTACCCATTCTTCACTTTTTCACACACTCATGCATTCTCTTTTTTTATCACCACACATATGCATTGATTTTTATTGAACTTTACTTTGGGGCATTTTGTCCCTTTTTTATTGCTTTTCTTTTTCTTTCTTTTTCTATTTTTTTTCTTTTTATTTTTTTTTTGTTTTTCTCATTTTTTTCAAACTAAAATACACACAAAAGCATCAATGCATATGGTTTTACATATTTAATGTATGAGTATGTACCCAATCCCATGATTTTCAATAAAAATACAAAATACACTTTTACCTCAACCAATGTCCTAAGTTTTCCATACTCAAATGATAAACACTCTCACTAGCCTAAGCTAATCAAAGATCCGAACAAGGGACATTTATTGTTTCTCGCTTTAAGGCTTGTG
This sequence comes from Arachis hypogaea, assembly GCF_003086295.3. Taxonomy (NCBI): domain Eukaryota; kingdom Viridiplantae; phylum Streptophyta; class Magnoliopsida; order Fabales; family Fabaceae; genus Arachis; species Arachis hypogaea. The sequence goes on along the minus strand of NC_092051.1, from coordinate 109,715,543 downwards.
ATGTGCTAAAATTAAGAACAAAAGGGGTTTAGCATAGGCTCAAAGTTGGCTAACAATGGAAGATAAAAGGGTAGGCTATTTGGGTAAGTGAGCTATTTGAAACAATGGCCTCAATCATATAAGTGCATTCATACACAAAATAATGGACATAAAGAATCAAACAAATCAAAAATTACAATCATGGAAAGAGAATAATGCACACAAGAATAAAAATAAGTGGTTATATGAAGTAACCACACAATTAGGCTCAAATCTTTGTGTTCTTAACTCAAAAAACATGTTTCACAATGTGTATAATTCATGCAAGTTCTAAAAAAAAAATTTTCAATCAATTGGGGTGCCCTATAGATAAATTTTCTTGAAAAATTTTATTATTTTAGCTAAGCTTATTATATATAGATGCAAAACAAGAAAATGCAACTAAAAATTCTAAAAAGACATAAGAATGAAATGCAAAAGTGTTGGGATTAGAAACTTGTCACCCAAAAACACCGACTGGTCGGACGACCTCCCCACACTTAAAAGTTTGCACCGTCCTCGGTGCATTCAAAGATGAGCAAGGGGGTACGGCGACTTTCCGAATTGCCACCTTCAGCTGGTAGATCAACCGGCTGCTGCGTGTTCTTTCTCCCGCTTCCATTTTTGCTTATGATGCATCATCCTGGAAATAGGAGACAGGATAGTAAGAGAGGTAAATGCAGAAGCAAGGAAGCATACATTGTTAGAATGAGGTAAGAATCACTAGAATGGAGTGAGTGAATTAGTGTGACATTAAAGAATAGTGTGTGGGTTCTAAGTTGCATGCGGTTTAGAGCACACACACTAGCATAAAAAACTATGTCACAATTAAACAAAAAGAAATGTGCACTTCACTCATTCTAGTGTACTTGAAATACTTTAAAATACTTGTAAGTTAAGATACAAACAAGTAGTGAAGAAGCATAAAAGCATTCAAGCAACAATCAAGCAATTGTAAAATTGGATAATGAATGGACATTGATTGATGTGCAAGTAAACTTAGTGAACAAAATGGTATATGAAACTTACACAACAATCAATGACACATATTGAAGTTTGTTTGCAACACCTATGTGACATAGGAGTGGAACACATGGATGCTATGGAACTTAGGAAAAAGGATATAGAAGTGAATATCAATCACATAGCAAGCATGGTCCACAAAGCTTAGAAAGCTCAAAAATATGTCACTTGGGTAAGCTTATGATCCAATTTCACAATTCCAATCTCCATGCATGAAAAAGGTGATGTAAATAAAGATCAATCATAACAAGCATTACCTAAAAAAATGCATTGATAATGTACAATCGCCTAACAATGGATGATGAATGCATGGTGGCCAAAACATGCAATTCAAAGCGTTAAGGTGCTTGAAGGAAATGTCACATGTACTTGGTATTCATAAAATTATGCATGAAAAGTTCAAAACCAAGTAACAAGGTGTAACCTCAACAAAGAATCCAACAATGGCAATTAACAACCATGAATAGCAAACAAACTAATAATCCAACACTTATAATGAAAAACAGAAAAATAAACAAAAATTAAACTAGCTAATTATCTACTAACTAAAGAAAATGATGATAGATGGTGTTTGGTAGTGTCGGATGATGGTTGAAGGAGGGAAAGGAAAGATGAAAAGAGAGAAGAAGGGAAGAAATGGAAAGAAGAGAAGAAAAGAAGATGGGTAATGCAGGGCAACTGATAAACCACTATTTTATGGTATATCTTGTGTTTAATTGAATGGTTTCATCAAGTCTTCACCCACTTATTCATACTAATTGCATGATTTTATAATTCCTTCCTAGTATTGTTTTATAGTTGAAAACTTACTTCCTAGAGATTTTTAATTAGTATATTTTAATTCTCCTTTATACCATTCGATGCCATAATCCGTGTGTTAAGTGTTTCAGGCTTCATAGGGCAGGAATGACTTAGAGAATGGAGAGGAAGACTAAGGAGATGACCAGTGCACACTAACGCGCGCGCATGGCTCATGTGAGCGCGCGGAAAGGAGAAAATCGCAGCGACGCGAGCGCGTGCCTGACGCGTACGCGCGGATTGGAGTCTGCACGAATGATGCGAACGCGTGGACGACGCGTACGCGTGACAAGAAAAATTGCTGAATGACGCGAACGCGTGGACGACGCGTACGCGTGGCCTGTGCGATCTGCAGAATTAACAGAAAACGCTGGGGACGATTTTGGGCCGCGTTTTAACCTAGTTTTCGGCCCAGAAACACAGAATAAAGCCAAGAAACATGCAGAGACTCAACACACACATCTTAGACATAATAGACATACAGTTTTAGATACATTAAGATAGTTTTTAGGTTTTTAGATCTGAATTTAGAGAGGATTACTTTCCCTCTAGGTTCACTTTTCATTCATTATTTCATGCTTTTAGATATTGAAGAGTCATTACCTCCGTTGAAGATATTATTCTAGTTTGTTCACTTTGTACCTTACTCTTCCATATCCTTATTTACTTTATTTAGAATTACAATTGGATTATTTTCATGGATTATTGATAAAGAGGATTACTTTTACTTTTAATTAATTTTCAATCTCTATTTTATTTTATTTAATTTATTATGTCTTCTTCTTATATTTTTCTGAGTATTATATTAATGTCAATGGAGTAGATTCCCAAACATGACATGGGGGTTGATTAGAAGGAGACACTTGAGTTGGAAGACTTAAGTATTGGTTAAATTGGAAGTTGTTGGCTAGTTCTGTATTTACTAACGCTAGACCTTCCCAAGGGAGAGGACTAGGATTTGCGAATAAGGATTAGCTCAATCACTTGACTTTCCTTTATTTAGTAAGGGTTAACTAAGTGAAAACAACAACCTTTTTGATACTACACTTAAGAGATCCCAATAAGGATAGAACTCCCAATTAATCATTCCCCCAGTCAAGGTTTTTTATTAATATATTAATAATCATTCTTAGTTTTATTGCTTTAATTTATAATTATTTAATTACTCATTATCCAAACTCAAACTCTCTCGGAAAATTCCTGATTAATAAGTTAGCACCCTTTCCTGCAACTCGTTGGAAGACGACCTGGGACTCATACTCCCAGTATTTTTATTTCTAAATTTCGTGACAACTTTTCTAAATTATCAAGGCGGATCTTAGTTGGTTAAGAACTATACTCTCAACACATTCTCTATATTGATTTCTAAATTAGCCGACTTCTGTCCTCACATCAGCAACCCATGCGTACGCGTGGTATGACGCATGCGCGTGGTATGGTGAAATGGGTTCGACGCGTACGTGTGAGTCACGCGTACGCGTGAGTCACGCGTACGCGTGAGTCACGCGTACGCGTGATGGGTTATTCAGAGAGGCGACGCATACACGTGGGGTGACGCGTACGCATGGGTTGGCTTGTGCCAAAGGCACAATCCCAGCCCAGAACTCGCACAACTCTCTGGAATTTGTATGGGGGTGAAAATATTGGATGTACGCGTGGATGAGGCATACCCGTGGATAGCGAAAAAAACTTGGGGTCACGCGTACGCGTGGCATGATGCTCTGTTTTTCAAAATTTTTTTAAGTTCTTGCACCAAACCAAGCATTCCAAACCTCCAAACAGCTACCAAAACACCATATAACCTTATTTAACCTACTAGACTCCCAAATAAACTCAACAAATTAAACTAAACATGAAATTAAACCTATTTTACCAATATGTACAAAAGAGAAAAAGGGAAAGATGTTACCATGGTGGGGTGTCTCCCACCTAACACTTTTGTTTATTGTCCTTAAGTTAGACTTATGGAGAGCTCTCCATCAAGGTGGCTTGTGCTTGAATCTATCCTTGAACATCCACCAATGTTTGGACTTCCAATAAGCTCCATCATTCAAAGTCAATAGCTTCAAGCTTTGATGGAGTTATTCACAAACCATAGGCTCCCAAAGTTGATCCTTTCCTTGTAAATCGGGATCCTATACTTTATTTTTACACCCGTCTTCAACTTGATCACGGTATTCCTCTCCGGGTGGTAAGAAGGTCGAATTCTCACTAAGGCACCAAGCAATCCTCCTAGACCCATCCAATTGAGCACTACACCAATCCATGCTCCTCAATTGTGAGCTTCCAACCATAGTGAGCCTAGACTTACAACGCCAACTACTAAACATTCTTCTCTTATGCTTAATTCCACAAAGCGCCCTAAGTTGGACATCCATCTCAAGAATACCATATTTAAATGGGATAATAAAACTAAGAGTTAGAAGTTTTACCCACTCAAATGAAGGATGAGATGGCAATTTAGGTAGAAGGGTTCCTAACGATCTTGATAAAGCATGCTCCACTCCCGTCCATCCTCTTCTAGAGGCTTCCACCACTTGGCAAAGTTCTTCAAGCTCTACCTCTTGCCAAGCTTCCTCAAGTTCAAGTTCTTCCTCACCAAATTCCTCTAGCTCTTCCCCATCACTCAAATTATAGATGGGAGGTTTAGTGAAATCTATCTCATCATCAATTCCAAGCCCAATGGGGAAGGATTCCTCAAACTCAAAAGAATCATATATTGATGCGGAATCATCATAAATAGGGGAACTTGATGCTTGCCCCACTTCTTCCAATTCTTCAATCATATTGTGTCTTGGAGGTTGTGCACTATCCTCCTCAACACCAAATTCAAACTCCATGGAACAGGGTTCTTCAACTCTAGGTTCCTCCTTGCACTCAACATCTCCTACATCTTCAACCACTTCCTCTCTTTCAATAATCTCCACCCCTCCTCTTGTTGTAATTCTTGATTTAACTTCTTCTCCACCTTGAAGCTCAGAGTTCACTCCCTTACTAAGCTCCTTGGTTGCTTCTCCACATTCAACAATGGGAGTGCCTTGGTCGCGCAAGCTTATGTGGGATGAGACCATGTTGCTAACGGTTTCCATCATGATAACAATCTTGGCTTCTACCTCCTTGAATTACTTTTCCGTCTCCTCTTGTTGCCTTAGGATACGAGATCTAAGATCTCTTTGCTTTAGCATGAGGGCATGGAGACCTTCATCTATTGGAGGTGGTGGAAGAGAGCGTTCATTGTTTGATGGAAGGGTATTGTAGTTGGAAGGTGGTTCATATTGGTAAAAGTCTTGAGGTAGTGTGTATGGAAATTAGGGTTCTTGGGAGTATTGGTGTTGGAATGGTGATTCTAGGTATGGCTCATATAGGAGTTGGTATGGTGGATATGGGTTAGGGTCATATGAGGGTGAATGGTGGTATGAGGCTTGTGAGTATGAAGGACAACAATGTTGAGGGTTTGGGTCATAATTATGTACATTATGGGGGTGGATTGTAGCCGTGAGAGATTGGAGGAGGGTGTTGCCATGAAGGTTGCCCATAAGCATGTGGCTCCTCCCTAAATTGATATCCATTTCCACAATGTGGTTCCTCATTGAAGCTTTCATTTCCTGCAACATAATTGTAGCTAAACTTATAGCCAAAAGGATGAGAATTCATAGTGAAAGAGAAAACAAAAAACAAAAGCTAAGAACAAACAAAGAAAACAAAGTTCTAAAACTAACAACAACTAACAAAGAAACAAAAGGCAAACATATTCGCAATATTCACATATATACAATAGCCAATAACATAGCACCATTGCAATTCCCCGGCAACGGCGCCATAAACTTGATAGTAAGAATTATTGATAGTCTAGAAATTTCTCTTAATAGAAAACGAATTACTTCGTTGTAAGCATAGCTCCAAACCAACTAATAATTCTCACATCAAATTTAAAAAGATTGGTTGTCACAAGTACAAACCCCAATTACAATTAACCGAGGTATTTAAACCTCGGGTCGTCTCACAAGGAATTGCAATGAAGTGATCAATTTGGCTATGAGGGAATACGGGGGGTTTGATTTATAAAAGGGGCAAGGAAATAAATGGCAAGAAATGTAAATCAAACAATTAAAGGAATCAATTAATAAAGAGAGACATTCATGGCAAGTGTTGAGATCATAGGCTTTCTATCCTAGTCACTAATAACAATAATGAACAAGAATTTATCCTATTTTGTCATCTCCAACAATGGAAGAAGGTATAATGTTATCTTCACATAGGGAGAAGGTCAAATAGGACTAGCTAATCTCAATCCAAAAGTACTAATCAATTCACTAATTGAATTAGCAAGAGATTAGAGTCAATGAAAACAATACTAGCTAACAACTCTAGATCACCAACATAGGTTGGATATTGATGACTCAAGATTGCCTAATTCCTCTTTCCAAGCCAAGAATGCTCAAAAATCTGCTCTAACAACCAACCAAGCATTTTGTCAAACACTTGGAAGGCACAAAAGGAAAGTAAGATAAAATGACAACAAGAATATTAAATCTACAACTACCCAATTGCAAAGAATTAACAACAATTCAATTAAACAACAAGGGAATATAAAACATGAATTGCATTAAAAGGAAATCCTAATCCAACAATAGTGCAACAACATAAAAGATACATCAAAGGGAAAATTGACAAGAAAACTAAGAGAGCATAGCTGTAACAACAAGAAATTGAAATGGAAACAAGATGAAAACAAAAAATTAAGCCTAGATCTAAGAGAATTTAGCCTAATCCTAACCTAATTCTAGAGAGAAGAAGGAGATTCTCTCTCTAGAAACTAACTACATGCTTCCTAATCTACAACTAAGTGCTCCCCCTTTGCCCTAGCTTGAATTCTGCATGAAATACCCTCAGAAATGAGTTGGATTTGGGCCTGGGAAGCTCAGAAATCGCCCCTAACGAATTCACTTTAATGAGGTCACGTGATCAGCGTCACGCGTGCGCATGGGTGACGCGTGCGCGTTGCTTGCAAATCTTCAACGCACGCGTACACATGGATGACGCGTGCGCGTAGCCCTCAAATCTCCCAATGCTCATTTATTCATGCATTCTCCACTTTGCATGCTTTTCTTCTCACTTCTTCTATCCAATACTTGTCTTATGAACCTGAAATCACTCAACAAATACATCAAGGCATCAAATGGAATTAAAGTGAATTAAGATTACCAATTTAAAGGCCTAAAAAGTATGTTTTTACACTTAAACACAAATTAAGGGAGAATTACAAAATCATGCTATTTCATTGAATAAATGTAAGAAATGGTGATAAAATCCCCTAAATTAAGCACAAGATAAACCATAAAATTAAAATTTATCAAGTATCGTCTCAACCTATTGATGTGGGAACAAGTCCACTTGTACACAAATTTTAGGTAAATCTTTCTCTCTAGTATGTTCTTGTTATGATATAATTTTTACTCTGTTTATTATTTTTGGAATAGTTTATGTAGACCGTTTTAAAGTTCATATGGATTACTGTTAGGCACATTATTCAAATCCAAATAAAATTTTAATTTCTATGTTTATGTATGGTGTATTTTCAGGTGATTGATGCATTAGTTAACCTCTTCTATTGTTCTATTATATCTGCAGAGACACTGTGGGATGGTGGTTGGCTTCTACGCCAGTTGTTTTCTTACAGTGAGTCAGAGTTTAACAACAACTACCTTGAATTGCTGAAAGTATATAAATTGTCTTCTCCAGTAATTTGCATATCGTTTTACAGATATATAAAAGTTTTTCACTTTTGCTTTTTAAATTGAACTGATATTTATGCTTGCCATATTAAAGTACCACTAGTCACTTTCTAGTTTCTAGACTACTTTGAAACATTAATTCAGTAGAGCTTTAAAGGAAGCTGAGTAGTTTGAGAAAGATACTAATACAAAATTATTTAGTAGTCTAGCGTGCATTACAAACGTTATGATGAAATTATTTTTGTTTTTAATCTATAGTAATGGGATTCTTTACCATGCAATTGTACCAACGATTTATTTATTTATTTATATTTATTTATTTATTTATTTATTTAGTAGTCTAACAAGGCTTAAATTTATTAATATATATTCTGAGTTTTTAAAAGCAAAAATAATTATTTATTTATTTATTTTGGTATACACTAATTTCTTACATTTAAATATATGATTTCACGAATCTCTTATGCCATGATTTAGGGCATTAATATATAATATAATAACTAATGCATATAAGATTACTTAGTATACACAGTAAGAACAAACTGAGTTTATAGACAAATTTAGGGTTAATTTTTGGTGCTTCCACGATAGGATATAGCTCCTGATGGACAAACTTTGAAGGTGATCACTCAATCTTTTAAATTTGTTATATTTTGTACTCGATTAATTGATAATGCTCTACTTTTAATTATTGCATCTGTTGAGTTTGTCATAGGAAGCTAATAAAAATTTGGATGAAGTGATTAGGGGTGGCAAAGTGGGCCGGTCCGTCCTAACCCGCCCCGCCCTGCCTAGGCCCGCCCCAAAAACGGGACGGACCGGCCCGCCCCGCCAACTAAAATGGGTTCAAAATGTTAGCCCGCCCCGCTTTATGGCGGATTGGCGGGTTGGCGGGCTAGCCCGCTTCTTTTTTTTTTAAATAAAATTCATTAAAATTAACCAAAAATAATAATTAAAAAATCAAATACAAATAAAAAATAGTCAAATTATAATATAATTCTTTTATTATTTTTTTTTTATTTTTAATTTCAATAAAATTGTTTAAAATAATATTTGTCAATAGAATCATCTTTATTTTAAAAAATAAGTCATATAATTTGAGCATATATACGAAATTGTAAAATAAAATAAATAAAGTTAACAACTAAAAGAAGAATAAAAACAAAAAATAAAAAAAAGTGTTTAAAAATCCTATAATTATTAATTTTATAATAGTAATCACTCTTTTATTTAATAAAAAAAATAAAAATCTTTGGCCCGGCGGACCGGCCCACCCCGCCCCGCCAATTTGGCAGTGCGGGTTTGGCGGGTTTTTTTAATTTGGCAGGCTCCAAATCCTAGCCCGACCCGCCTTTTTTAGCGGGTTTAGCGGATCGGCCCGACGGGCTCGACCCGTTTTGCCACCCCTAGAAGTGATGGCTCTTGCTAAAGACCTTTAAACTAAGGTAATTTGACATGAAGGATCCTTTTTCTTCTAGCTTATGTCATACATATACATTTGTTCTAAATAATGCATTAAGTATGTATTCATCTCATAATTTTTATTTTTTATTTTATTTAAGGGTAAAGTATATTTTTTGTCTTTGAAGTTTGACAAAAGTTTCAAAAATATCCCTAAGTTTTATTTTGTTTCAATTTTATCCCAAAAGTTTTCGATTTGCATCAAATATACCCCTGACGGCTAATTTTTCAAAAAATTTAAGACAATTCAACAACAATTTCATAAGAACAACCCTCAACACAAGCAAATCAAGCATAATTTTTATGCATTATTGTCAGATTGATCTTAAATTTTTTAAAAATTTAGCCGTCGAAGGTATATTTGATGCAAATCAAAAATTTTTGGGACAAAATTGAAACAAAATAAAACTTAGGAGTATTTTTAAAACTTTTACCAAACTTCAAAGACAAACAGTATACTTTACCCTTTATTTAATAATGTAGAGCAACAAGAAAGTTTTATGGGGAATGACTCAATTATTCATGTATTCTCGCTCTATGCATGGTGGTGCTACTAGGTATATATCTTATATATGTGATCTTTAATTTATTCCAATTATATATGCTGAGTTGATGGCAAACAAATTGAGTTGTTTTGATAATTCCGAATTACAGATGTATGCATATGCTGCTGTTCAAGTGAAAAAGCCATGGAAGTACATTTGTGTGTATAAATTGAATGTAGCAGTAGTAGAAGAAAGATCCATTTGGCTAATTTAATTTGCAGGTGACACATTATTTGGGGGGAGAAAATTATATTTTCTGGGGTGGTCATGAAGGTTATCAGTCTCTTTTAAACACAGATATAAAACTAGAAAATTATATTTGGGAGAAAATTATATTTGGGAGCTTCTCTCTTAATAGCTTGTGCCTCCTTCTCATCTGGGGGTGTTTTTGCATGCTCCATATATCAGAAAATAGGGTCTATCCATGAGGGGAGGTTCGGCACCTGGGCTGTGCACATGACGATTGCAGGTTCAGTTGCTAGCCCCTGGATTAGGGATCTGTTCCCTGTCCCGGATTTGGTGCTTGCTAGCTTGGAAAGGAGGTCGGCTCGGACGTTTCTTTCTCTGGGGACGTGCTGGATTGTGACTTCTTCGAAGCTTTGGCATAGTTCTTTTACCTTTTCCAGGTATTTTTGTAGCAGCGCGTCCCTAGCTTGGTAGCTGCCATTTACCTGGGAGGTGACAACCTGAGAATCACTGCTGACTTCCACCCTAGACGCCCCGACCTCTTTGGCTAGTATCAGTCCCCCTATCAGGGCCTCATATTCGGCCTGGTTATTGGAGACCGAGAAGTCAAACTTGATGGATTGTTCATAGGCTACTCCTGCCGAGTTTTCGAGGATGATTCCGGCCCCTCCAAATGCTTGGTTGGATGCTCCGTCAACGTGGAGTTTCCACCGTGTGTTCGGTGGGTCGGGAGCCTCTCCTATGACTTCTACGAGGAAATATGCCATGGCTTGGGCTTTGATTGCCTGTCTGGGCTCATATTGCAAATCATATTGAGAGAGTTCTATCGCCCATGCCATCATTCTTCCCGCCAGGTCGGGTTTCTGGAGGACTTGTCAGATGGCCTGGTCGGTTCTCAGGATTATTGTGTGCCCTTGGAAGTATTGTTTTAGCCTTCTGGATGAGATCAGTCGGGCGTAGGCCAGCTTTTCCAACTTGGTGTACCTCGTCTCTGCTCCTTGGAGTATTTTGCTGATGAAGTATATTGGGCGCTGAGTTTTGTCCTCTTCTCGGACCAGTACTGCCGCTATTGCTTGCGTGGTTACAGCCAAGTACAAGTATAGGGGCTCCCCTTCTCTAGGCTTGCTGAGTACGAGAGGTTCCGAGAGTATCTTCTTGAAGTGGCTGAACGCTTCTTCGCATGCCGGGGTCCACTCGAAGGCGATCCCTTTTTTCATTAGGTTGAAGAATGGGATGGCCCTTTCTGCCGAGGTGCTGAGGAATCGAGACAAAGTCGTGAGCTTCCTGGTGAGTCGTTGTACATCTTTGATGCACCCAGGGCTTGTCATTTTGAGGTCGGCTTCACATTTATTCGGGTTGGCTTCTACCCCTCTTTGTGTTATCATGAATCCTAGGAACTTCCCTGCTTCCATGGCGAATGCGCATTTAAGCGGGTTGAGTCTCATGTTGAATTTCCTTAGTGCCTTGAAGACAGCCTAGAGGTCGTCTATTAGCTTGTTCGACTCTGCTGTTTTTACCAGGATGTCGTCAACGAAAACCTCTACCGACTTGCCGATGAGGTCGTGGAAGACTTTTCTCATTAGTCTTTGGTAGGTGGCTCCTGCGTTCTTCAGTCCAAAGGGCATTACTTTGTAACAAAAAGTGCCCCCTAGTGTTATGAATGCCGTTTTATCCTCGTCAGGTCGGTGCATTGGGATCTGATTATAGCCAGAATAGGAATCCATAAAGCTGAGAAAACGATATCCTGCCGCCGAGTCAAACAAGGTGTCAATGTTAGGGAGGGGAAAGGAGTCTTTTGGGCACACTTTGTTTAGGTCGGAGTAATCGACGCACATTCTCCAATTTCCGCTGGCTTTTTTGACTAGGACGACATTAGACAGCCATGTCGAGTACTCGAGTTCCTTAATGAACCCTGCTTCTAGTAATCCTGCTATTTGTTTGGCGACTTCTTCAGCCCTTTCTTGGGACATCTTCCTTCGCCGCTGGGCTATCGGTTTGGCATCAGGTTTTATGGCTAGCCGGTGGGACATGACCTCAGAATCCAATCCCGGCATGTCTAATGGGGTCCATGCGAAGATGTCGCCGTTTGCCCTCACGATCTTTATAAGGGGGCCCTTAAGTTCATGGGGCAGGTTTCTATTTACGAAGGTAAACTGATCTGCCATTTTTCCTATCTGGAACTTTTCCATGTCCCTTTCTGGTTCTGGTCTTGGCTTGTCCTCCATCCTGACATCCAGATCTGCCAGGAACACGCCGGCTGCCCTCTTAGATTCTTTCCTTAAGAAGAGACTGGCGTTGTCGCAAGCGACTGCCGTTTCTAGGTCTCCCCTTATGGAACCAACTGTTCCCTTGTCCATTATGAACTTCATTGTTAGGAACTTGGTGCATATTATAGCTGAGAATTCATTGATAGTTTTTCTTCCTAGGAAGATGTTGTAGGCAGTGGAGTCTCTAAGGACTACGAAGTCTGCCATAACCGATTTCCTGGCATCACTGGTTCCTAGGCAGATTGGGAGAGAGATTGTCCCGTCGGGTTTAATGTAGTTATCGTCTAGTCCCATGACTCTATGTTGGTGATTCTTGAGGTTGGATTCCCTGAGCCCCATGGCGTCGAACACGTTTCTAAATAAAATGTTTGAATCTGCTCCTGTGTCGACGAGGATACGCCTGACTAGTCATGTCCCGACCATCGCGGTAACTACCATGGGGGGTTTTCGGGGAGGTTATTGAACCACTTATCTTTTGGGCCAAATGATATTGTGGGATGCCTTTTGCTGGGGGCGGGGCCATCTGTCGAGATAGAGAGTACTCGGGTGTCCCTTTTGGCTGCCGACTTGGATTTAGGGGGGCTGTCGCGCCCGACCACGATGTTGACCACAAAAGTTGGGGGGTTATTGGCATCCCCTGTGGGTTCTTGCCTTGGTTTGATAGTTCGGCTCCGATCTTCCTCAGAGTGTTCCCTTTCCCGCCTCCTCGGTTCTCTGATGAGCCGGGAGAATTCACTCAGCTTTCCTTCTCTTATGGCCTGTTCCAGGGCATCCTTGAGGTCGAAGCAGTCTTGGGTTTTATGGCCAAACCCCTTGTGATAATCGCAGTAAAAGCTCTTGTTGCCTCCCGTTCTTTCCTTCAATGGCCTAGGTCTGGACGGGATTCCCTTGTCTGTAATTTGTTGTAGACTTCTACTATAGGCGCCGCAAGTGGCGTATAGTTCGTGAACCTTCCTACCCGTGGGTACTTGGGTGGCTTGTTTAGGGTGCTGATAAACTACTATTTTATGGTTTATCTTGTACTCAATTGAGTAGATTTTATCAATCTTTCATACACTTATTCATACTATTTGCATGATTTTACATTCTCCTTCCTGATTTTGTGCTATGATTGAAAACATGCTTCTTTGGCCTTATATTTTCTAATATTAATCCTCTCTCATTACCATTAGATGTCTTGATATGTGTGTTAAGTGATTTCAGAGTTTATAGGGGAGGAATGACTTAGAGGATGGAAAGGAAGCATGCAAAATGGAAGGAATACAAGAATCTGAAGGAACTGCTAAAGCTGTCCAGCCTGACCTCTTGATACTAAATCAACCATAACTTGAGCTACAGAGGTCTAAATGACGCAGTTTCAGTTGTGATGGAAAGCTAACATCTGGGGCTTCGCAACGATATATAATTTGTCATAGCTTCCTTGAAGCTAGGCGACGTGAACGCGTGGATCACGTGGACGTGTGACCTGGCAAAAACCCAATCCGCGCAAACGCGTGGACGACGCTTCCGCGTCACTTTCCCGCAACCTGTACGTACCAGAAATTGTTGGGGGCAATTTCTGGGCTGTTTTTGACCCAGTTTTTGACCCAGAAAACACAGATTAGAGGCTATAAAGTGGGGGAATGCATCCATTCAACAACATGTCTTCCATTATTCACTTTTCATAATTTAGATGTAGTTTTTAGAGAGAGAGGTTCTCTCCTCTCTCTTAGGATTAGGATTAGGATTTCTCTCAATTTTAGGGCTGCTTATCTTCATTACAGGTTCAATGTTCCTTTTATTTATTTTATCAATTTAGTTTATGAACTCTTTATGTTTAGATTGATTTTCTATTATTAATGCAATTGAGGTATTTCAGATTTATTATTTTTATTTAGCCTTTTATATTCTTGGCTTTAATTGATTAATTGGAGACTCTTGAGTTATCAAACTCATCGTGATTGATAATTGTTATTTTTGCTAATTGATTTGAATTCCAATAACTCTATTCTTTCCTTAGGAATTGACTAGGACATGAGGATCAAAATTGATTAGTCCACTTGACCTTCCTTTGTTTAGCAAAGGTTAACTTAGTGGGAAGCAAAATATAATTCTCATCACCATTGATAAGAATAACTAGGATAGGACTTCTAATTCTCATACCTTGCCAAGAGTTTACTTTATAATTATTTATTTATTTTTCTTGCCATTCAAATTACTTATTCCCTATTTCAAAAACCCAAAATTCTACCTTTTTCATAGCTAATAATAAGTCATACTTCCCTGCAATTCCTTGAGAAGACGACCCGAGGTTTAAATACTTCGGTTATAAATTTTTATTGGGTTTGCTTAAGTGACAACCAAAAACTTTTGTAAGAAACGAATTCTTGTCGGTCTAGAAGCTATACTTACAACGCAAATTTATTTGTGAAAATTCTAGATCGCGCGAGAGTTTCGCTCTTTCAAAATGGCGCCGTTGCCGGGAAATTGTAAACGTGTGCCTTATTATTGGTTATTGTAAATATTTGCTTTTTGATTTGTTTTTATTTTTGTTTTTATTTTTGCTTTTTCGTAAATTAAGAAGTTATTGGTTTTTATTTAGTTATAAAAAAAATTTCAGATTTTTATTTTAAAATTTTTTTATCTTATCTTATCTTAGTTTTAAATTTCAAAATTCAAATTTTTTTTTCAAAAATCATATCTTTTTCAAAATCTTATCTTATCTTATTTCAAATTCAAATTTCAAATTTCAATTAAATTCCAAAATTCAAAATTCAAATTTCAAAATTTAAATTTAAAATTTTAAAAATCAAACATTTTCAAAATTTAAATCTTTTTCAAATCTTTATCTTATATTGTTGACTTTTTCAAAATTCAAAATTCAAAATTTAATTTTCAAATTCAAAAATTTAAATTTCAATAACCTTTTAATTTAAATTTGTTTTTATTTTCGTTTTTAATTTTTATTTGCTATTATGAGTTCTCACCCCCATCGCTTTAAGTTTGGTTCCAATGTTGTTGTAAGGAATGGAAACTATAATGAAAATAGGCATCAAGGTTGGAAGAATCAAAGATGAGAGGAGCCACAAGGATTTGATCAACCCTCTTGGCAACAACCCCCTCCAATGCACTATAACCAACAACCATTCTGTGATGCATACCAAAATGATGACTATGGTGGAACCCCTTGTAGTTACCAACAAGCCCCACCATATGCTTATGAACCATCTCCTCAACACAACTTTGAACCACCATACTCACAAGCCCCTTACCACCAAACATCACCATATGACCCTAACCTGTATCCACCACACCAACCACCATATGAACCACACCCAGAACCACCACCTCAATATTCACCATCTCCATATCCTTATCAAGAAGAACCACCTTCCTATTATGAACCCTTTCTCCAAAATAATTAACCCTCATATCCACCCCAATCTCCAATGGATGACATCCTTCGTGGTCTTCTTCAAGGGCAAGCGAAGATGAAAAGGAATGTACTGGAATTAGTGACTGCCTTAACCGAGGTAGTAAATCAATTAGCTTCCCAACATCTGAACACTCAAGGAACCCCCACGGTTTTATGTGGAGAATCTATTGAAGAACGTAGCATGAAGGAGACACTAGAAACTCTGGTGGACAGTGAGCAGCACGACTTTGTATTGGAACAATTGGAGGAAGCCATGATCGTTGAAGAGGAAGAAGTAGTTGAAGACTTGGGAGATGCGGAACCTCCATGGGAAACTCAAGTCATAGAGCCCCCTTCTAAGGAGTTTGAAATTGATGTTGAGGAGGGTGTATGATGAGCGGATAATTTATACGCTTTTTGGCATTGTTTTTAGTATGTTTTTAGTAGAATCTAGTTACTTTTAGGGATGTTTTCATTATTTTTTATGTTAAATTCACATTTCTGGACTTTACTATGAGTTTGTGTGTTTTTCTGTGATTTCAGGTATTTTCTGGCTGAAATTGAGGGACTTGAGCAAAAATCAGATTCAGAGGTTGAAGAAGGACTGCTGATACTGTTGGATTCTGACCTCCCTGCACTCAAAATAGATTTTTTGGAGCTACAGAACTTAAAATGGCGCGCTTCCAATTGCGTTGGAAAGTAGACATCCAGGGCTTTCCAGCAATATATAATAGTCCATACTTTTCCCAAGTTTAGATGACGTAAACTGGCGTTCAACGCCAGCTCTCTGCCCAATTCTGGCGTCCAGTGCCAGAAACAAGTTGCAAAGTGGAGTTCAACGCCCAAACTGGCACAAAAGCTGGTGTTCAACTCCAAGAATGACCTCTCCACGTGTAGACTTCAAGCTCAGCCCAAGCACACACCAAGTGGGCCCCGGAAGTGGATTTATGCATCAATTACTTACTTTTGTAAACCCTAGTAGCTAGTTTATTATAAATAGGACTTTTACTATTGTATGAGACATCTTTGATCAGTTGTATGCTATCTTAGATCACGTTTGAGGGCTGGCCTCCTGGCCATGCCTGGACCTTCTTCACTTATGTATTTTCAAACGGTAGAGTTTCTACACTCCATAGATTAAGGTGTGGAGCTCTGGTGTCCCTCAAAGATTAATGCAAATTACTACTGTTTTTCTATTCAATTCATCTTATTTCGCTTCTAAGATATTCATTCGCACTTCAACCTGAATGTGATGAACGTGACAATCATCATCATTCCCTATGAACGTGTGCCTAACAACCACTTCCGTTCTACCTTCGACTGAATGATTATCTCTTGGATTTCTTAATCGGAATCTTCGTGGTATAAGCTAGATTGATGGCGGCATTCATGAGAGTCCGGAAAGTCTAAACCTTGTCTGTGGTATTTCGAGTAGGATTCGAGGATTGAATGACTGTGACGAGCTTCAAACTCGCGAGTGCTGGGCGTAGTGACAGACGCAAAAGGATAGTAAATCCTATTCCAGTATGATCGAGAACCTCCAGATGATTAGCCATGCAGTGACAGCGCATCAGACCATTTTCACAGAGAGGAATAGGATGCAGCCATCGACAAGGGTGATGCCTCCAGAAGATTAGCCGTGCTGTGACAGAGCATTTGGACCATTTTCCCGAGAGGATTAAAAGTAGCCATTGACAACGGTGACATCCTTACATAAAGCCAGCCATGGAAAGGAGTAGGACTGATTGGATGAAGACAGCAGGAAAGCAGAGATTCAGAGGGACGAAAGCATCTCCATGCGCTTATATGAAATTCTTACCAATGAATTACATAAGTGTTTCTATCTTTAACTTCCTTTATTATTTATTTTTGAAAACTCCATAACTATTTTATATCCGCCTGACTGAGATTTACAAGGTGACCATAGCTTGCTTCATACCAACAATCTCCGTGGGATCGACCCTTACTCACGTAAGGTTTATTACTTGGACGACCTAGTGCACTTGCTGGTTAGTTCTATCGAAGTTGTGGCAAATTATGAATTGAAATTAGAGCACCAAGTTTTTGGAGCCATTACCAGAGATCACAATTTCGTGCATCAAGTTTTTGGCGCCGTTGCCGGGGATTGTTCGAGTTTGAACAACTGACGGTTCATCTTGTTGCTCAGATTAGGTAATTTTCTTTTTGTTTTGTTTTCAAAAATTTCAAAAAAAATTCTTTCAAAAATTTCTCCTTTGTTTTCGAAAAAAAAATTTAGAAAATCAAAAAAATCAAAAATATTTTGTGTTTCTTGTTTGAGTCTTGTGTCAATTGCATGCTCATCTTGCATTTTTCGAAAATTCATGCATTCATGGTGTTCTTCATGATCTTCAAGTTGTTCTTGGTAAGTCTTCTTGTTTGATCTTGATGTTTTCTTGTTTTGCATCTTTGCTTGTTTTTCATGTGCATTTTTGCATTCATAGTGTCCATACATGCAAAATTTCTAAGTTTGGTATCTTTCATGTTTTCTTTGCATCAAAAATTTTTCAAAAATAAGTTCTTGATGTTCATCTTGACATTCAAAGTGTTCTTGGTGTTCATCTTGACATTCATAGCATTCTTGCATGCATTCATTGTTTTGATCTAAAAATTTTCATGCATTGCATCATTTTCATGTTTTTCTCTCTCATCATAAAAATTCAAAAAATCAAAAAAATATCTTTCCCTTTTTCTCTCTTAAAATTTCGAAAATTAGATTTGACTTTTTCAAAAATTTTTAAAATTTAGTTGTTTCTTGTGAGTCAAATCAAATTTTCAATTTAAAAATCTCATCTTTTTCAAAATCTTTTTCAAAAATCAAATCTTTCTCATTTTTCTTAGTTATTTTCGAAAATTCTAAAAACATTTTTCAAAAATCTTTTTCTATTTTTATCACATAATTTTCGAAAATAACATCATCAATTAATGTTTTGATTCAAAAATTTCAAGTTTGTTACTTACTTGTTAAGAAAGATTCAAACTTTAAGTTCTAGAATCATATCTTGTGATTTCTTATGAATCAAGTCATTAATTGTGATTTTAAAATTCAAATCTTTTTCAAAACTAATTTCAATCATATGTTTTCAAAAATATCTTCTTATTTTATCTTTTTCAAAAATTTGATTTTAAAATATCTCTTCTAACTTCCTATCTTCGTATCTTTTCAAAATTGATTTTCAAATTTGTTTCAACTAACTAACTAACTTTTTGTTTGTTTCTTATCTTTTTCAAAACTACCTAACTAACTCTCTCTCTCTCTAATTTTCGAAAATATCTTCCCCCTTTTTCAAAATTTCTTTTTAATTAACTAATTATTTTCATTTTTTATTTTAATTTTCAAAAATTACTAACCTTTTTCAAAAACTATTTTCGAAAATCACTACCTCTTTTTCAAAAAAATTATTTTCGAAATTCTCCCTCTCCCATCTCCTTCTATTTATTTATTCATCTACTAACACTTCTCTTCATCTCACACCTCTGCTCCTATCATCACCTTTGTGTTTGGATTATCCATTCTTCCTTTCTTCCACTTACACAGGGACCTCTATACTGTGGTATAAAGGATCTCTACTATTATTATTATTATTCTTTTTCTGTGCCCTCTTCTTTGTCATATGAGCAGGAGCAAGGACAAGAACATTCTTGTTGAAGCAGATCCAGAACCTGAAAGGACTCTGAAGAGAAAATTAAGAGAAGCTAAATTACAACAATCCAGCAAGCACCTTTCAGAAATTTTCGAACAGGAAAAAGAGATGGTAGCCGAAAATAATAATAATGCAAGGAGGATGCTTAGTGACTTTACTGCACCAAATTCCAATTTACATGGAAGAAGCATCTCCATCCCTACCATTGGAGCAAACAATTTTGAGCTGAAACCTCAGCTAGTTTCTCTGATGCAGCAGAACTGCAAGTTTCATGGACTTCCATCTGAAGATCCCTTTCAGTTCTTAACTGAATTCTTGCAGATCTGTGATACTGTTAAGACTAATGGAGTAGATCCTGAAGTCTACAGGCTCATGCTTTTCCCATTTGCTGTAAGAGACAGAGCTAGAATATGGTTGGACTCTCAACCTAAAGATAGCCTGAACTCTTGGGATAAGCTGGTCACGGCTTTCTTAGCCAAGTTCTTTCCTCCTCAAAAGCTGAGCAAGCTTAGAGTGGATGTTCAAACCTTCAAACAAAAAGATGGTGAATCCCTCTATGAAGCTTGGGAAAGATACAAACAGTTGACCAAAAAGTGTCCTTCTGACATGCTCTCAGAATGGACCATCCTGGATATATTCTATGATGGTTTATCTGAGCTATCAAAGATGTCATTGGACACTTCTGCAGGTGGATCCATTCACCTAAAGAAAATGCCTGCAGAAGCTCAAGAACTCATTGACATGGTTGCTAATAACCAGTTCATGTACACTTCTGAGAGGAATCCTATGAGTAATGGGACGCCTATGAAGAAGGGAGTTCTTGAAATTGATACTCTGAATGCCATATTGGCTCAGAACAAAATATTGACTCAGCAAGTCAATATGATCTCTCAGAGTCTGAATGGAATGCAAGCTGCATCCAACAGTACTCAAGAGGCACCTTCTGAAGAAGAGGCCTATGATCCTGAAAACCCTGCAATAGCAGAGGTGAATTACTTAGGTGAACCTTATGGAAACACCTATAATCTATCATGGAGAAATCATCCAAATCTCTCATGGAAGGATCAACAAAAGCCTCAACAAGGCTTTAATAATGGTGGAAGATACAGGCTTAGCAACAGCAAGCCTTTTCCATCATCCACTCAGCAACAGACAGAGAACTCTAAACAAAATACCTCTAATTTAGCAAACTTAGTCTCTGATCTATCCAAGGCCACTGTAAGTTTCATGAATGAAACAAGGTCTTTCATTAGAAATTTGGAAGCACAAGTGGGCCAGCTGAGTAAAAGGATCACTGAAATCCCTCCTAGTACTCTCCCAAGCAATACAGAAGAGAATCCAAAAGGAGAGTGCAAGGCCATTGAATTAATTACAATGACCGAACCTGTAAGGGAAGGAGAGGACGGGAATCCCAAGGAAGAAGACCTCCTGGGATATCCAGTGATCAATAAGGAGCTTCCCTCTGAGGAACCAAAGGACTCTGAGGCTCAATTAGAGACCATAGAGATTCCATTGAACCTCCTTATGCCATTCATGAGCTCTGATGAATACTCCTCTTCTGAAGAGAATGAGGATGTTACTAAAGAGCAAGCTGCCAAGTTCCTTGGTGCAATCATGAAGCTGAATGCCAAATTATTTGGCATTGAAACTTGGGAAGATGAACCTCCCTTGTTCACCAATGAAGTAAGTGATCTGGATCAACTGACATTGCCTCAGAAGAAACAGGATCCTGGAAAGTTCATAATACCTTGTATCATAGGCACCATGATCTTTGAAAAGACTCTATGTGACCTTGGATCAGGGATAAACCTCATGCCCCTCTCTGTAATGGAGAAACTGAGAATCTTTGAGGTACAAGCTGCTGATATCTCATTAGAGATGGCAGACAATTCCAGAAAACAGGCTTATGGACAAGTAGAGGACGTGTTAGTAAAGGTTGAAGGCCTTTACATCCCTGCTGATTTCATAATCTTGGATACTGGAAAAGGAAGAGGATGAATCCATCATCCTTAGAAGACCCTTCCTAGCCACAGCAAGAGCTGTGATTGATGTGGACAGAGGAGAATTAATCCTTCAACTAAATGAGGATAACCTTGTGTTTACAACTCAAGGATCTCTCTCTGCATCCATGGAGAGGAAGCATGAAAAGCTTCTCTCAAAGCAGAGTCAACCAAAGCCCCCACAGTCAAACTCTAAGTTTGGTGTTGGGAGGCCACAACCAAACTCTAAGTTTGATGTCAAACCCCCATATCCAAACTCTAAGTTTGGTGTTGGGAGGTCTCAACAAAGCTCTGCACATCTGTGAGGCTCCATGAGAGCCCACTGTCAAGCTATTGACATTAAGAAGCGCTTATTGGGAGGCAACCCAATGTTTATTTATCTAAATTTCATTGTTTTTCTTGTTTTATTAGGTTCATGATCATGTGGAGTCACGAAAAAAATAGAAAAATTAAAAACAGAATAAAAAACAGCAGAAGAAAAATCACACCCTGGAGGAAGACCTTACTGGCGTTTAAACGCCAGTAAGAAGCATGTTTTGGGCGTTCAACACCAGAACAGAGCATGGTTCTGGCGCTGAACACCAGAAATGGGCAGCATCTGGGCGTTTGAACGCCAGAAATGCACCCTGGAGAAGAGCTGGCGCTGAACGCCCAGAACAAGCATGGTTCTGGCGTTCAACGCCAGAAATGGGCAACAAATGGGCGTTCAACGCCCAAAACAAGCACCAATCTGGCGCTGAACGCCCAGAGTTGTGTGCAAGGGCATTTTGCATGCCTAATTTGGTGCAAGGTTGTAAATCCTTGAACACCTCAGGATCTGTGGACCCCACAGGATCCCCACCTACCTCCACTCACTTCTTTTCACCCCTCTTTCACACAATCCCATAAACACTCTTCCCCAAAACTCCTCACCAATCACCTCAATCTCCTTTTCCCATCACCTCTTTACCACTCACATCCATCCACTCTTCCCCATAAACCTACCTCATAAGCTCCACCTACCTTCAAAATTCAAAATCAATTTTCCACCCAAACCCACCCTATATGGCCGAAACTTAACCCCCCTCTCTTCCCTATATATAGCCCTCCATTCTTCCTCATTTTCACACAAAACAACCCTCTCTTCCTCTTCTTGGCCGAAACACACCTCCCCCCTCCTCTCCATATTTTCTTCTTCTTCTTCATCTATTCTTTCTTCTCTTGCTCGAGGGTGAGCAAAATTCTAAGTTTGGTGCGGTAAAAGCATAAGCTTTTTATTTTTCCATTACCATTGATGGCACCCAAGACCAGAGGATCCTCTAGAAAAGGGAAAGGGAAGACAAAAGCTTCCACCTTCGAGTCATGGGAGATGGAAAGGTTCATCTCCAAAGCTCATCAAGACCACTTCTATGATGTTGTGGCCAAGAAGAAGGTGATCCCCAAGGTCCCTTTCAAACTCAAGAAAAATGAGTATCCGGAGATCCGACATGAAATCCAAAGAAGAGGTTGGGAAGTCCTAACAAACCCCATCCAACAAGTCGGCATCCTAATGGTTCAAGAGTTCTATGCCAATGCATGGATCACTAGGAACCATGATCAAAGTAAGAACCCGAATCCAAAAAATTATGTTACAATGGTTCGGGGGAAATACTTAGATTTTAGTCCGGAGAATGTGAGGTTGGCGTTTAACTTGCCTATGATGCAAGGAGATGAGCACCCCTACACTAGAAGGGTCAACTTTAATCAAAGGTTGGACCAAGTCCTCATGGACATATGTGTGGAAGGAGCTCAATGGAAGATTGGCTCCAAAGGCAAGCCGGTTCAACTGAGAAGACTGGACCTCAAGCCTGTAGCTAGAGGATGGTTGGAATTCATCCAACGCTCCATCATCCCCACTAGCAACTGATCTAAAGTTACTGTGGGTCGGGCCATCATGATCCATAGCATCATGATTGGAGAGGAAGTAGAAGTTCATGAAGTCATCTCCCTTGAACTCTATAAAATAGCCGAAAAGCCCTCCCATGGGGCAAGGCTAGCTTTTCCTCATCTTATTTGCCATCTATGTTACTCAGCTGGAGCTTTCATAGAAGGAGACATTCACATTGAGGAAGATAAGCCCATCACTAAGAAAAAGATGGAGCAAGCAAGAGAGCCCAGTCATGGATCTCAAGAGGCGCATGAAGCTCATCACCATGAGATCCCGGAGATGCCTCAAATGCATTTTCCTCCACAAAACTATTGGGAGCAAATCAACACCTCCCTAGAAGAATTAAGTTCCAACATGGGACAATTAAGGGTGGAACATCAAGAGCACTCCATCATCCTTCATGAAATTAGAGAAGATCAAAAAGCAATGAGGGAGGAGCAACAAAGACAAGGAAGAGACATAGAAGAGCTCAAAGACATCATTGGTTCCTCAAGAAGGAAACGCCACCATCACTAAGGTGGACTCATTCCTTGTTCTTACATTCTCTGTTTTTCGTTTTCTATGTTAAGTGTTTATCTATGTTTGTGTCTTCATTACATGATCATTAGTAGTTAGTAACTATGTCTTAAAGTTATGAATGTCCTATGAATCCATCACCTCTCTTAAATGAAAAATGTTTTAATTCAAAAGAACAAGAAGTACATGAGTTTCGAATTTATCCTTGAACTTAGTTTAATTATATTGATGTGGTGACAATGCTTCTTGTTTTCTGAATGAATGCTTGAACAGTGCATATGTCTTTTGAAGTTATTGTTTAAGAATGTTAAATATGTTGGCTCTTGAAAGAATGATGACAAGGAGACATGTTATTTGATAATCTGAAAAATCATAAAAATGATTCTTGAAGCAAGAAAAAGAAGCAAAGAACAAAGCTTGCAGAAAAAAAAAATAGGCGAAAAAAAATACAAAGAAAAAGCAAGCAGAAAAAGCCAAAAGCTCTTAAAACCAAGAGGCAAGAGCAAAAAGCCAATAACCCTTAAAAACAAAAGGCAAGGGTAAATAAAAAGGATCCCAAGGCTTTGAGCATCAGTGGATAGGAGGGCCTAAAGGAATAAAATCCTGGTCTAAGCGGCTAAACCAAGTTGTCCCTAACCATGTGCTTGTGGCGTGTAAGTGTCAAGTGAAAACTTGAGACTGAGCGGTTAAAGTCAAGGTCCAAAGCAAAAAAAAGAGTGTGCTTAAGAACCCTGGACACCTCTAATTGGGGACTTTAGCAAAGCTGAGTCACAATCTGAAAAGGTTCACCCAATTATGTGTCTGTGGCATTTATGTATCCGGTGGTAATACTGGAAAACAAAGTACTTAGGGCCACGGCCAAGACTCATAAAAAAAGTTGTGTTCAAGAATCATCAAACTGAACTAGGAGAATCAATAACACTATCTGAACTCTGAGTTCCTATAGATGCCAATCATTCTGAACCTCAATGGATAAAGTGAGATGCCAAAACTATTCAAGAGGCAAAAAGCTACAAGTCCCGCTCATCTGATTGAAGCTATGTTTCATTGATAGTTTGGAATTTATAGTATATTCTCTTCTTTTTATCCTATTTGATTTTCAGTTGCTTGGGGACAAGCAACAATTTAAGTTTGGTGTTGTGATGAGCGGATAATTTATACGCTTTTTGGCATTGTTTTTAGTATGTTTTTAGTAGAATCTAGTTACTTTTAGGGATGTTTTCATTAGTTTTTATGTTAAATTCATATTTCTGGACTTTACTATGAGTTTGTGTGTTTTTCTGTGATTTCAGGTATTTTCTGGCTGAAATTGAGGGACTTGAGCAAAAATAAGATTCAGAGGTTGAAGAAGGACTGCTGATGCTGTTGGATTCTGACCTCCCTGCACTCAAAATAGATTTTCTGGAGCTACAGAACTCAAAATGGCGCGCTTATAATTGCTTTGGAAAGTAGACATCCAGGGCTTTTCAGCAATATATAATAGTTCATACTTTACCCAAGTTTAGATGACGCAAACTGGCGTTCAACGCCAGCTCTCTGCCCAATTCTGGCGTCCAGCGCCAGAAACAAGTTGCAAAGTGGAGTTCAACGCCCAAACTGGCACAAAAGCTGGCGTTCAACTCCAAGAATGAACTCTCCACGTGTAGACTTCAAGCTCAGCCCAAGCACACACCAAGTGGGCCCCGGAAGTGGATTTATGCATCAATTACTTACTTTTGTAAACCCTAGTAGCTAGTTTATTATAAATAGGACTTTTTACTATTGTATGAGACATCTTTGATCAGTTGTATGCTATCTTAGATCATGTTTGAGGGCTGGCCTCTCGGCCATGCCTGGACCTTCTTCACTTATGTATTTTCAAACGGTAGAGTTTCTACACTCCATAGATTAAGGTGTGGAGCTCTGCTGTCCCTCAAAGATTAATGCAAAGTACTACTATTTTTCTATTCAATTCATCTTATTTCGCTTCTAAGATATTCATTCGCACTTCAACCTGAATGTGATGAACGTGACAATCATCATCATTCCCTATGAACGCGTGCCTGACAACCACTTCCGTTCTACCTTCGACTGAATGATTATCTATTGGATTTCTTAATCGGAATCTTCGTGGTATAAGCTAGATTGATGGCGGCATTCATGAGAGTCCAGAAAGTCTAAACCTTGTCTGTGGTATTTCGAGTAGGATTCGAGGATTGAATGACTGTGATGAGCTTCAAACTCGCGAGTGCTGGGCATAGTGATAGACGCAAAAGGATAGTAAATCCTATTCCAGTATGATCGAGAACCTCCAGATGATTAGCCATGCAGTGACAGCGCATCGGACCATTTTCACAGAGAGGAATAGGATGCTGGCATGCAGCCATCGACAAGGGTGATGCCTCCAGACGATTAGCCGTGCTGTGACAGAGCATTTGGACCATTTTCCTGAGAGGATTAAAAGTAGCCATTGACAACGGTGACATCCTTACATAAAGCCAGCCATGGAAAGGAGTAGGACTGATTGGATGAAGACAGCAGGAAAGCAGAGATTCAGAGGGACGAAAGCATCTCCATAAGTGTTTCTATCTTTACTTTCCTTTATTATTTATTTTCGAAAGCTCCATAACTATTTTATATTTGCCTGACTGAGATTTACAAGGTGACCATAGCTTGCTTCATACCAACAATCTCCGTGGGATCGACCCTTACTCACGTAAGGTTTATTACTTGGACGATCCAGTGCACTTGCTGGTTAGTTGTATCGAAGTTGTGACAAATTATGAATTGAGATTAGAGCACCAAGTTTTTGGAGCCATTACCAGAGATCACAATTTCGTGCATCAGTGTACAACCTCCAAAGCATATCATGGTTGAAGACTTTGAAGGGGATGATCAAGAGATGGATTTAATCATTAATGAATTATTATCTACAATTGAATCCTCTCCCATTGGACTCGAGATGGAGATTCAAGAAGAAAAAGCACAACCTCCTATGCCCTTGGTAAGTAATAAAGAAGAGACTGAATTGGAAGAAATCTACCAAGAGGAAGAGGTTGAAATTGAAGAAGCTTGCAAAGAGGTGGAAGTTGTCAAAGAAGAGGCCAAGGAAATGGAGCTGGAAATCACCGTGCCAAGGTTGCTGGAGACCTCTTCCCCAAAGCCATCACCATCCATCCCTTCATTCAAGTGGGTAAATCTCTCATCTCTAAGCTTAATTAGCTCACTTGAATATGCTTTGCTTGAAACAGATGGTCAGCTTAGAGCTCTTTGTGGCTTTAAGAGTAAGAGGGAGATGGTTAGTGGTAGGAGTCGTCATGCAAGATTCAATATGGTGGAAATCTCAAAGTTTAAATGCAAAGGTTGGGGTAAATCCCAACTGAATGGGTTTAGGAAGTTGTTTGGCCGCTTTAGTGAGAAATTAGATTGCTTGCCACCCGGTTGGAACACTAATGATCAAGAAGAAGATGGGTGCAAAAGCAAGGTTTGGGACCCCGGAATTCAGTCTAGAAATCAACACTCTTGGGGCTTTGTCACTTGCTTTAACCTGCTTGAAGGCTTTCTATGCCTAGTTTGGGCCCCCGGAGGCCATTGGAATCACAAACATTGGTGGAGATTCCTGGTTGAGTTCAAGCACAAGCCACCATAACAAAGGACTCTCTAAATGTCCAACTTAAGGACAATAACTAAAAGTGCTAGGTGGGAGACAACCCACCATGGTATGATCTTTCATTTTTATTCTTAGTTTTATTTTATTTTATTTTCATTTTTATTAGTGGTCATTCATAAATTTTGCATAAGCATCTGCATTCTGCATTCTGCATTTTTTACATTAAAAAAAAATGCACGCGACGCGTAAGCGTTGCCGACGCGTCCGCGTCACAAGTGCATTAGGAAGACAAGAAAAGTGAACAGAAAGTCACACGAAAGCGTGGCTGGAGGCGTGCCTTAGGCACAAATATGATCACGCAACCACATCACTGATGCGTTCGCATCGTTTGCGAAATAGCCTCCCACGCGTCCACGTCACCCACGCGAACGCGTGGCTCTGTAAAATCGACGTAAAGGGGTGTATGGCAGTATGTTGGGCTGGAATGGGGCTGAACTCGTGCTGGAAGCGCAAGCCCTCCCACGCGAACGCGTTCCCCACGCGGCCGCGTCATTTTCCAAAAATGGTCATCCACGCAATTGCGTCAACCACACAACCGCGTCACCCAAAAATTTGGCAAAAAGAGTTTCGAACAGAGAGTTGCGCGAACGCGAGGCTTCACTCGCGCCAATCGCACAAATCAGGCCACGCGATCGCATGACCCACGCGTCCGCGTCACCTGATAATTATTGTACACCACGCGACCGCGTCACTCATGCGTCCGCGTCGCCTGCGTCGCACAACTTATCCTGATCAGCGCCAATTATCTTTTCTTTTCTTTTCTAATCCTAATTTTTTTTCTATCTTTTCTTCTTTCTTCTTTCTTTCTTACTTCATCTTTTTAACTTCTCATCCCTCTTCACTTACATTCTATTTTATTTAATTTATTTGCATACTTTCATCCATTGCATTTTAATTCTGGGTATATTTTTATTTTCTTTTCTAAAATTATTATTTTTTCATTGGTGTTAAAATTTTCTCATTCAACTGTTACATCTTTTTGAATTATTCTGGTGCTTCATGACTTATTTTATTCGAATTGGGTATTATTATTCATAAGTCAATGCCAATTTTTATAATACTGATATTCCTTTTGCATTGATATGCACTTACACTATTTTGCATTACCCACACCATCTTCCCCATTGTTGCAATTCTTGCACTATTGATATGCCGTATGCTTCTACTGTTTTCTCACTGCATGTTGTAGCTACCATGTAATTGAGACCTTTACTATTTGGCATTACCAACCCATATTTTATTTATTTTTCTTATCTTTATTTCTGGGTTACTTTTCTCCCTTTTCCTCTTCTTTCAGGATGGCCACCGAGGAAGGGAAAATGAAGCACTTCTATATGGGGAGACAGGCAAGTCAATCTGCAAAATCTATAGAGAAAGGCATCAGTTGGAGCAGCCCGTCCACTTGTACATCTTCGCATGCACCGAGGACGGTGCAACCTTTAAGTGTGGGGAGGTCGATACCGATCTCCATGGGTTAGTTATTCTCTTCTCAACACCAATGTCTTATTTTCTTCATTAGTTCATTGTTGCATTGCATAATAGATTGCATGTGTAGTTGATTGTTTGCATTTAAATACTACTTGGTTGAAAAATAATAAGTTTCTTTCTAGGACCCTATTTTTGAAAAAAAAATTTTACTAATTTAAATAAAAAAATTAAAATTTTCTATGTGTTAAATTTGTTTGAAGTTGTATTTGGGACATGATTTTTGAGCCACAGAACATACAACCTGTGAGATTTTGAGATTAATTACATGGTTACATTAGTTAACCATAAATATTTTATTCTTGTGTGTTTTCTTCTCTATAATTGCAATCTTTACTTTGTTCCACTCTATATGTCCATTATTTAGTGTATTTACATGCTTGCATATGATTGAGGCCATTACTTATTTTCACTCACTTATCCCAAATAAGCCTACCCTTTTATGTCACCCTTGTTAGCCACTTTGAGCTTTTTAACCCCCTCTATTCCATAACCACATTACTAGCCTTAAGCAGAAAACTAAAATAAAAATCCCAAGTTGAATCTTTGGTTAGCTTAAGATAAATATTGTGTATAATTTAAGTATGGAGAATTTTATGGGAACATGGGATGATAGAAAAAAAAGGAAATTAAATTGAATAAGTTATTTGAAAATTTGGGAAGCATGCTCATGTGAAATCAAAATAATTAAATTACCATGTGCATTGAAAAAAAAAAGAGAAAAATAATATTACCCCAAATGCAAAATAAAAAGAATCAATGCACATGGGACAAAATTCAAAAATAAGTTTGATACATGAGCATGTAATACAAAAGTGGAAAAAATTTGGGTAGTTAGGTAAAGCATTTTAAATTATATAAAGTATGTATATGTTAGGTGAGATCTTAGATTAATCAAGGATTCACTTTGTTAGCTCACTTAGCCTTATATATATATATATCCTTACCTTTACCTCAGCCACATTACAACCCTGAAAAGACCTCATGATGTTTGCATTGGTATACTAAATATTTGTTGATTGGTTAGATGAAGAACAAGGTTGAGAAAGCATGACTAGGGAAGAGTAGAGTGATTGACCTTAAACACCTGAGTAATTAGAGTGTATACACTTCCAGTGAGGGTTCGATGCTCGATTCCTTATTCCCGGCTTTCACGAGCTATTTTCTTCTGCAAGTTCACTTGTACTTTATTTTGTGATTTGAATTAGTGAAATCCAGTTCATATTTGTTCTTGAAGGAATTGTTTACTTTTAACCAAGTAGGTAGAAGTATTTTTGCATTTAGTTGCATTCATAGGTTGCATTTCATACATTCTACCATTCCCCTTCACTCTTTTAGTTCTCTTAAGCTTAGCATGAGGACATGCTAATGTTTAAGTGTGGGGAGATTGATAAACCACTATTTTATGGTTTATCTTGTGCTCAATTGAGTGGATTTTATCAATCTTTCATACACTTATTCATACTATTTGCATGGTTTTACATTCTCCTTCCTGATTTTGTGCTATGATTGAAAACATGCTTCTTTGGCCTTATATTTGCTAATATTAATCCTCTCTCATTACCATTAGATGCTTGATATGTGTGTTAAGTGATTTCAGAGTTTATAGGGAAGGAATGACTTAGAGGATGGAAAGGAAGCATGCAAAAGTGGAAGGAATACAAGAATCTGAAGGAACTGCTAAAGCTGTCCAGCCTGACCTCTTGGTACTAAATTGACCATAACTTGAGCTACAGAGGTCCAAATGATGCGATTCTAGTTGCGTTGGAAAGCTAACATCCGGGGCTTCACAACGATATATAATTTGCCATAGCTGTCCCAAAGCCAAGCGACGCGAACACATGGATAACGCGGACGCGTGACCTGGCGAAAACCCAATCCGCGCAAACGCGTGGACGACGCTTTCGCGTCACTTTTCCGCAACCTGTACGTAGATTTCTAGTCTATTTTTGACCCATTTTTCGGCCCAGAAAACTTAGATTAGAGGCTATAAAGTGGGAGAATGCATCCATTCAACAACATGTCTTCCATTATTCACTTTTCATAATTTAGATGTAGTTTTTAGAGAGAGAGGTTCTCTCCTCTCTCTTAGGATTAGGATTAGGATTTCTCTCAATTTTAGGACTGATTTATCTTCATTACAGGTTCAACGTTTCTTTTATTTATTTTATCAATTTAGTTTATGAACTCTTTATGTTTAGATTGATTTTCTATTATTAATGCAATTGAGGTATTTCAGATTTATGATTTTTATTTAGCCTTTTATATTCTTGGCTTTAATTGATTAATTGGAGACTCTTGAGTTATCAAACTCATTGTGATTGATAATTGTTATTTTTGCTAATTGATTTAGATTCCAATAACTCTATTCTTTCCTTAGGAATTGACTAGGACCTGAGGATCAAAATTGATTAGTCCACTTGACCTTCCTTTGTTTAGCAAAGGTTAACTTAGTGGGAAGTAAAATATAATTCTCATCACCATTAATAATGATAACTAGGATAGGACTTCTAATTCTCATACCTTGCCAAGAGTTTACTTTATAATTATTTATTTCTTTTTCTTGCCATTCAAATTACTTATTCCCTATTTCAAAAATCCAAAATTCTACCTTTTTCATAGCTAATAATAAGTCATACTTCCCTGTAATTCCTTGAGAAGACGACCCGAGGTTTAAATACTTCGGTTATAAATTTTTATTGGGTTTGCTTAAGTGACAACTAAAAACTTTTGTAAGAAATGAATTCTTGTCGGTCTAGAAGTTATACTTACAACACGAATTTATTTGTGAAAATTCTAGATCGCGCGAGAGTTTCACTCTTTCAGGTGTCGTCCCTGGGATCTTCTTTGTACCTGTTGACTTGAGGGGCTTGCCAGGCTGACGAGCTAGGGATCTGCCGTTTGTTGGCTGCGACAACCTGGCTGACCTCTTCGTCGTTGATGTATTCCTTGGCCACGCTTTGAATTTCCTGCATGGTCCATACAGGCTTGGTTGTGAGGTGCTTCCTAAAGTCTTCATTTAGCAAGCTATTTGTTAGGCATAGACTAGCGACTGAGTCCGTGAGGCCGTCGATCTCCAAACACTCGTCGTTGAATCTATCTAGAAACTTCCTAGTCGGCTCCCTGGGTTTTTGGGTAACTCCCACCAAGTTGATTGGGTGTTTTACTTTGCCTATGCGCGTCGTGAACCGAGCTAGAAAGCTTCGAGATATGTCTATGAAAGTTGTAATGGACTCTTGTGGGAAGGCGTTGAACTATCGAATTGCTGGACCGGCCAGTGTTACGGGGAATGCCCGGCATCTGACCGCATCACCTACCCCTTCCAAGTTCATCCTTACTTCAAAAGCTGTGATATGCTCCTGGGGGTCCTTGGTCCCATCGTACCTCATGTCCGTTGGCTTGACGAAGTTTCTCGGGAGCCAGACATTGAGGATTGAGGGGTGAAAGGGGGTGGCTCCCATGATAATGGGATCTTGTTGTCTCCTGGGTTTCCTTTTCGTGGATTCCCAGTGGCTTTCCGACTCGCCTTGGGTAGGTCGGGAAGTTTCTTGTGTGTGCACCTCTTCGTGCCTTGTTAGGCTTCTTCCCTAGCTGTTGTGTGCTCGGGAGGAGGATCGGGTGCAGGCGTGGGACCGGCTGTCATCGCCATGCGAGTGGCTAACGTCTTCGTGGGATCGGTCCCTTGCCGCCAGCTCCCGCTCAAGATTTTGTACTCTATGCCTGAGTTCTTGCATGATCTTGGCGCTGTCAGCTCCCGTCCCCCCGAAGGGACGCCTTTCGGGTGTCTTGGTGTACATTTGTTGGTTGGGTTGAACAGAGGATCTCGGCTGTTCGGTAGCGCGGGCTATCAAACTTGTCCTGCTCAAGCGGGCCCCGCCTCCTTCACGGAGCTCCTCCGAAGTGATGGGTCGCTCCATGTCTGCGTCGGGTTCCCCACAGACGGCGTCAATGTTCGTTACCTGATGTTCTCGGGTAATCGGATGGTGATGAGTAAGAGAGAGGGAGAGACCCTGAGCGGACGTGGAGTGAGGGTTGAGGTGTGCTGGCGATGCCGAAGGTTGAACGAAACGCGGAGGGGGGGTGGCCACCTACAAGGACACTCCGACGATCAAGTCAGAGTCTGTACCAAAGGATGGCCGAATTAGGTAAAGATGTGACGTACCTCGAGGGGAGAGCTGACCTCTCCCCTTATATATGGTGTTGGATGGGCCCAAAAGATGACCTAGCCCACTGGCCAGGGTATTCGCGAGCTGCCCCTGTCCACGTGGGAGATGCTGGTCGTTTCCGGCGACTAGTTGGGCTAGACTTTGATGGTCCGTAACAGTAGTTTAGTGTGCAATACCTCAATTAAGAATTACCATGAAAATTCAAAATGGTAGCAGTCGCGGCAATGACGTTGTTATTATATTACGTTCTCAACTGGAGGTAAGGGAAAAAGCGCGGAAAGATCTCGTCGATAGGACGATCCATCAAACTTAACTAGTTCTATTTGTTGGAAAAGATTGTAAGGAGATTTGCAGAAGTGGATGAATATTAGGGATGAAAATAAGTTAGGTAGCTTGTCAAGAGTTTGTAGTCTGACTTGTTAGGGGTCTGTATTTGGTCTGACCTATTATACAATAATCATAGATTTAGACTCTTATAAAAATTTTAGTATATTAATAGATTAGATCTAAATTCATTAATTAATTTTATTAGTCTGTGAAATTTTTCTGAACCTCTTAAAACATAATTAAATACATAAATAATTTTATTATTAACAAAATTATTATATATTTTAAATTTATTATATTTAAATCATTTAAAAAATTTTATAAATATTAAATATGATTATATGATATATTACATATAAATATTTTTATTAAAAATAATTTTTTAAAAAAATTTTAAATATTTTTATTTTTATAAAAAAAACTGTGAAGTCTTTTAACAAGTTTTAAGTTAGATCAGGTTCAAACCAAATTTAATATTTAAAAAAAGGGTTTATAACAAACTTAAACTAAATTTAGATCAATTAACTACCTGATAAATTTAATTTGTTAAGAATAAAGAGTGACCTGTTTTCATCCCTAATGATTATAGATTATGAAGAAAAAGCATGGTCTTGAGATAGATGAAGTAGGTTGAATAATAATAATAATAATAATACAAAGGGGAGTGAAATTGGGAGTCGGAGTGGGCACAAGTAACAATATCCGCTCTCATTGACCAAATCAGATAATTGTTTTTTAATACAACAATAGAGAATGGTGCTATTTT
This sequence comes from Arachis hypogaea, assembly GCF_003086295.3. Taxonomy (NCBI): domain Eukaryota; kingdom Viridiplantae; phylum Streptophyta; class Magnoliopsida; order Fabales; family Fabaceae; genus Arachis; species Arachis hypogaea. The sequence continues at coordinate 109,681,639 of NC_092051.1, read as the reverse complement.
TTAGAGTCGATGATCTCCTTTTTTATATATGATTTTTGAGTAAAATAAACAATGGAGAAAAAAACTTTGTCGGCTATAACTCTCCTAAGTTTTTTATTATATATATATATAATATTGCTTTACATAATTTTTTTATGTATATTTCGTATTTTAACATGTATTTTATATAAATAAAAATAATAAAATTTTTATCAAAATATATTTATGCCAGATTATTTGTTATAGGATAAAAACAAATATCCACAAAATTCTCATACAAATAGAGACCTATCCCACGAATAAATAATGACAAAAACAAAAGAAAAATAATCTTACAAACAGATCTGTTAACTATCCTTGATATTTGAAATGATCAAATTTTCATTAATTTCTATATGTTTATAAACCTAAGACTAGAATTAGAAATCATACTCTAATTGGAATGCCATCATGCTACGCCTGGAGATGAATTTTGTGCTATGCTTTTTTCATTGTGTTGTTCTTTTACCGAAGAGATTATGAATTTTTAGTTTACAATATAGATTAATTTATGTTATGTATATTGTATTTTTTTTTATAGATTCTTAACAAAATTTTCTTTTAATATATCCATCATTTCTACATGGATAAATTGATAGGAATCCACAACAGATATATGTCTTTTCTAAAAATATAGAAGAAAATGAAAGGCATTTTCTTTAATGAGGATAAGGGTGGAGAAGAATATTGTTTATGAAATTTCATTGTTATTTTTATATTTAAAAAATAGATTTTTTCATAAATAAATTAAATATTTTATTTACGGATATAAATAATTTGTAGTATATTTATTAATTTATATTGTTTAACTTATTTCGTTTACAGTATAAATGAGATAAGTTTGTGTATATCTTGTTTATACTGTAAACGAGATAAGACATGTTTGTCATTGCATGTATCACATTTGTACACGTGATACATGAAAGAAAACGATCAACATGTATCTCGTTTAAAGTGTAAATTAAATGAGATATTAAAGAATTTATGACATTTGCACTATACACAGGATAAAGTACGACAAATTTTGAGCAGTTATAAAAGGAGTTGCAACTATTTGTATTCTCCAAAAATATTTCATCATTTCTTCTCCTCCCTTTTTCTTTACTGAATTTAGGAAAAATGTCTAGTGGTAGTGGCTATGTTGTTGTAAGTTTGTATCTCAATTGTGATATGAGAAACAGTGACAATAAAGTTATATTTAAGTGTGAAAATCCTATTCTGTTGCGCATTCAGAGAACAAATTCTTTGTTTAAGCTAAAGAGTCTAATGTTGACGAATCTCAATGCTAATAGGACAAAAAAGGTTGAAAAAGTTGGGTAGGTTGATAGCACTAATGGAAAAACGGAATTTTTTAGTTTTGCCTATTTTGGCTCGATAGCGATGAGCATGTGCGTCCCATGTTTGATATCCACGGAAGAATTTCACAGCGAAACAAGTGATGGAGTTTTTTATGGAGGTTGGTGATGTTGGTGGTGGTGGTTTTGGCCACTCGAATTTTGTCCAGAACGACCCATCTCTTGCACCACTACCGTTGCACTGTACTAGTCAAGTGGTAGACATGAACGTAGATGATGAGGAGTCCAATGAGGAGTATGTTGCCGATAGCAATAATGATGGTTCTTCTGAGGTGATGATGAGGAGGAGTTTGTACTAGAGACTCCGGTAGGTGTTTCAGTTTAGTATCTTCTGCTTGCCCTACAACTAATTCCAGAATTATCAGTTGTACCCAGTCATTATCATACATTGGAAGTAAAAAATGGTTCGAAAGTGACAACAGTCACGCTGTAAACGCCTTGCTTAACTTGTTTACATTGTAAATGAGATAAGCCCTGTTTCACAACACGTGTGCAAATGTAATAGATGCAACAACAAACATGTTTATCTTATTTACAAATGTAAACGAGATAAGTTAAGCTATGCAAATTGATAAATATACTACAAATTATCTATATCCGTAAATAAAATATTTAATTTATTTATTTAAAAAAATTCTATAAAAAACTAGGTTGGTAACTAAGTTTTTTTTTGTTATACATAAATAACATATATGTTAAAAATTTAAATCATAAATAACTGAGTTAACAATACTCAAATTGTTTTTTTTCGTCACTTTCAATCAAATTTTTATAATAAGCGTGCTGCAGAAATAAATTTCTAATTAATTTTAGAGTTTATCTACTTTAACAACACTTGTTAAATTTATAAATTTAAAAAAATTATTAAAAATATAAAAAAATTTAAATTTTTAATATATTTATTTTGTTTTTATTAAATAAAAATATTAAAAATTTTTTATTAATAATAAATTTATTATATACCCTTAAGACTCGTGTTAACTAAATCTTTAATTCTATTACAAAATAATTAAAGTATTAAAAATACACTCTCAGACAAATGTATCATTATTTTCGAAGGAAGTGGTGCCGTTGTTAGTAGTTACTACACAAAAGGCTACGTTTTCTCGCCTTAATAGGCACCGATAAAGTGTGGGTCTCCAAAAATTGGGTGGGGCCGTGGGGGCCTTAATAGAATTTGTTCGCACTTTGCAGTTTGCACAGACGATGACAGTCACCAACTATACCAAAAAACAAACAAACAAACAAAAAAGGAGAGAGGCACCAACTAACTAACTAAGCAACTAAAATTCATTCACCATTTGTTCGTTGCAGAATTCGTTGAAGACGATGAAGCTTGGTGCGTTCTCTCTTGTGACTTTGCTTTCTCTTCTCCTTGCGCTTTCTGGGCTCTGCGTCTTGGGATCTCGCATGGTGGAAGAGCACCACGACAACATCATTCGTATGAAGCTCGGAGGGCTTCGTGACTCCCACCACGACGCCGTTTCGAACCACGCTGAAATCGAAAGCCTCGCTCGTTTCGCAATTCAAGAACACAACAACAAAGAGGTATTCACCTGTCTAATTGATTTCCTTCATGTGTGTTAAAGGTTGAACTTTATTGACCTGTGGATTTGATTCCTTTCTTCATTTTCCCAATATTCGTGCTTAATTTCTAGGGATTTTGTGGAAGTTCATCGTTTGGTCACTGGTCGTCTAGATAAGTGGTGTCTTTCACTTAACCACTTAACCCTGCTATTTGATCTTGGGAGTTTTCAATTGGGTTGCTTAAACCAGAGTTACATGAATTACCAATTTCGCATACTAATTCGCAATTCATCTGCATACCAGAATGCCATAATTATATTTTTCACATAAATATTTTAAACGTGGCCCACTGCGTACCCATCCCCTAGCAAACCGTATTGTGTTCCATAGAACTATAACTTAAACAATTAACTACTTGTGTACTTGCTTCCCAAATGGGACAAATCTTAGTTGAATAGTTGTTTTAACTTTTTACTCAATTTTATTAGAGAGAAAGGAACCATGGAAATCATTACCGCTTGTTTGGGTTTATGTTTATCAGATTTTTGTAAAGGAAAAAAGTTGGTTGAAAACAGGGAACAAATTTAGAAAATAGGTTTCTTGATTCCAACCAAATCAACCTATAAAGGAATTTTCTTAACTTGGCCATTCTAACCATGTTTCGCTCTTCCCATGCAAATTATTTAATCAAAGTCCGAATCTTTAGCTATATTGAGTTATTTCTCTTTCATGCAGAATGGCCTTCTTGAGTTTGCAAAGGTATTGAAGGCAAAAGAGCAGGTAGTAGCGGGTAAGATATATTTTCTTACGCTTGAAGCAATTGATGGAGGAAAGAAGAAGTTATATGAAGCCAAAATTTGGGTGAAGCCATGGATGAACTTCAAGCAGTTGCAGGAATTCAGGCAAATTCATGCTATCACTCCCTTTAAGGGTTCAGACCTTGGCGTTCAGCAAGGTAAAGATTCCTTAAATCTATTCATGAATTCCCATAAAGAATGTTTCATTTATCATCTGTTCCTCCCGCTTTATTGATGACACAAGAATTAGCTGTTAGCAGTTTCGTTGTTTGTATGATTTAAATATTCAAGAGGTGGAGAGTACGTTTTCTTCTAATTGTTGAAAAGATATGGATACTGACATTGACCTTACCATGGCTGTGAATTTATCCTTTCTACATTGGATAGATGAACCCAGAAAAGCTTATATGCATGGAGGTGCATAATAGTAGTGTGTAACTAACCTTTTAGCACATTATATAATTTTTAAGTCATTATCTGCATAAATGTTTAACCTTATTTTGGCACTCTTGTTATTATTACTTGACTCAATAACAGTAAACATTGGATTTGGCACCTAGTTGGCAAGAGAAAAATAAGCGGGTTGTGTTGTCATTATTGAAAAAGTAACTTATTTAATTCATCTGGACCATTTATTTGTAGTTTTATGTGTTGTTTGTGATAGATTGGTGCTACTAGAGTTTAAGGAAAAAATTATCGCAATCATAAGAACTAAGATGCTGTATGGAATGGAATTTTCAATTTTGGGCAATAAATTCCATGACAATAGTTTAAATGTTGTAGAAACAATCAAGATCACTTCAGGGATAGTTTTTATATCCTTACAATCTCAGAGAAACGTGAAAACCTTCCGAGAAGGCGAGAACCATCCGCCGAAAAAGAGTATGTTTTTTGCCCATAGAATTTTTGTCTAGTCCTGCCGCTGCTTGTACAGTTGGGATCATAGTTGTTACATTAAAACTTGGATCTCTTCCTACTTTATTTATTAACATTTTTTTTCTCTCCTATTTAAATATCAGTGTTATTTCTAAGAAAATGATATTACTCTTAAATCAGGACACAAACTGGGATGGCATGAAGTGCCAACTCTTGATCCTGAGATCATAGACGCAGCCAGTTATGCTGTAAAGTCCATTGCGCTAAGATCCAACTCTTTGTCTCCATATGAACTTCTGGAGATTGTTCTGGCCAGAGCCAAGGTGAGGAGTCCTATTAGCAAAATACTCATCACATGCTTCCATATGATCTGCTTTTTCCTCAGTTCTTGCTTTGGATTTGTTTCTTTTGCATTTCTAGTCTTCTGTTATCTCTTTCTTCAATTGGCATGCTTCTTTTGGCTAAAATTTCAGGTAGTTGAAGATTATGTGAAATTAAACTTGCTTCTGAAGTTAAGAAGGGGGATGAAAGAAGAGAGGTTTGTGGTTGAATTAAATAAGAAAGTTGGTGGAAGGTTTTATGTAAGCTGGATGAAACAAGATTCTCCCTGAATTCAGTAGCTATCTTCGTTTAATTTATGTAAATGGAGTGACACTTCTCTTACCACTAGGACGAAATGTGTTGTGTGTAGTGTATTATACATTATAGGAACTAGTTAATACATATAAAACATGCCTTTAATACTTTGATGTAAATAATAAATGCATAATGTGGCTTGCCTTGTAAATTTATTCTGCGTTTGCTCTTACTACATGTTAATATGTTTATTCTTCAGTAATAACAAACTGTGTGACAAGTTATGTGAAGTGATAAAAATACAAGTAATTGGATTTTGCTTTACAAATTTAGAAAGGATTCTGCCTATCTATATTTGAAGTGCTTCTTGTGCAGTTGTGCTTTACTTTCTCTTAGCATAGCATAGACATGTTAATAGGAAGCATGAGAGGATGATGCATCACTTTCGTTTTTCATGTACTATATATAGGTATAGGTAGTATGATTGGACAAGAAGGAGAGTGTTTACTCAACTCATATGAAAAGATATAACTTGGAAAGAGAATGCATTAAGCATGCAAAGAATTAGATATACAACCCTCGCTTTCAAATACCAAGAACAAGATGCTTAGAGCTACTTCACTTCAATTCTCTTCCTGTTTAACTATATTTCATGCTAAATTAAAAACTATATATTTCTCTTAAGTAGGAATTTCATTCCAAAACCTGAATGGGACAAACTTTGTTGAGTTTGAAGGTGTCAATGTAAAATACATAAAATCCTTAGGTTTCTCATTGTAATTTCAATGATAGTTACAAAGACATAATAGCAAAACATACTACTACCAACAACAAGAAGGAGGAGAAGTTCCAAAAGCAACAAAAGGGAAAAACTTGTCTTATTTGTACTCAAAGGTGAAAATGAGTAAACAAAATATTTATGGATTAGAAAATATTAAATATCAGCAGGCACACGTTTGTACAAATGTGAGGGCAACCTAGGAGTTGGCACAGCCTGAAGTGGTGCACTCATGTAAGTGACCAACCCAGGATTCTCCGACATGTCAATCTCCTCGGGCCTCGTTCCCTCAGGTGGGGCCCAACTAAAATGATGCAAAAGATGACCCAACATTGACGTCACCAAATTGATCCCAAGTTGTGCACCGGGGCATACCCTACGTCCAGCACCAAAGGGGAGCAGCCTAAAATCATGTCCCTTCATGTCCACATCCTCCTCAAGGAACCTCTCAGGCCTGAACTCCAGTGGGTTTTTCCATACAGCTGGGTCACGTGCCACGGCCCACACGTTCACGTGCACGTTGGAGCCTTTTGGTATGTCATAGCCACCAACTTTGACGTTGGAATTGGCCCTGTGTGGGAGCATTAGTGGGGTTGGTGGGTGGAGCCTTAGGGCTTCCTTTGCCACGCATTGGAGGTATGGGAGGCTTGAGAAATCTAATTCTGTCATTATCCTTTCAAGCCCAATCACCCTGTCTAGCTCCTCTTGGGCTTTCTGTTGGACTCTTGGGTTCTTGATTAGTTCAGCCATGGCCCACTCAACTGATATTGCTGTTGTGTCCATGCCAGCAGTAATCATGTCCTATATAAGTAATGAAGTCAATATATGTATTACCAAAAAAAAGAATGAAGACAAATATGTCAATTATGGTTTTGGTAGGTGAAATAGAATAAAAGAAAAAGAAAGCAAGCACCAAAATAGTTGCTAATACTTTAAGGTAGGTAAATGAAATATCATCAATTTTTTTCACTCCTTTTTTTACACATATATCCTTCAAAAATAAAATAAAATAATTAAAAATTAAAGAGTTCTCTTGATACTCTTATAGAAGTAAATTGCACATTGCATCATGACACGTTCTCAGTATTGTTGATTAGATAAACTGATCAATGTTGAGAATTTGTGCATGATGGACTTACATGCAATTTACATGATTTAATTAAGCATTATGAATACATTGGATCCGAAACTGTATGGTAACTAGTGAGTAGAACATACCCAAAGTAGACCAATGATGGTGTCTTCACTAAGGTCATATTTTTCTTGCAATGTGAGGAGGGCATCAACAAAATGTTGCTTGGCACCGGATTTCAGCCGCTCTTGAGTGTGCTCTTCCATGATGGCTCTGGTGAGTTTGTCGCGGTGAGCACCGTGCTTGGCGAAAGCCTCCTCTTCGAGTGGGAACATCCATCGCAGCCACGGAATGTGCTCGGCCATGGCCAGAGATGCTCCTAGCTTCAATCCATTTGCCACTACAGCCTTGAATTCTACTCCTTGCTCATCCATTATACCTTCTGAGTTCACAAATCTTTTGCCAAATGCTAGCCTAGTGATGTTGTTGAATGCCACGGCTCCCAAGTATTTCTTCACCAAAAAACTTTTTCCTAAGTTTTCTGATCAAAACGAAAAAGAAAAAGTGTGCAACCACTTATGTTAAAAAAAAATTGTCCAAACCTTTCCAATTCTGAAAAATTGGAAGATACCAACAAATAAAAATGTTTATTATAATGAAGATATTGATTTTATGGTTACAAGTATAATTTATGGCAAACCAGAGAAAGTTATTACCAGTACTACTACCCAATATAGTTATGGACTTGTGATATCATACTAGTAATTTTATTTGGGCTTCAAATGATAGACAACTAATAATGAAAAGATATAAAACTAACTTATAATCATGAACGATGTTTTCCGCTTGTCAAAACTATCTAATTATTAACATTAGATGTAGGATAAATCATTAACGTCGTCTTAATGATTAGTCAGTTTTGGTCAGCGTTTGTTACGAGTTAATTTTACTTTTTTTTATAATTAATTTTGTCAATGTATTAATTTTTTAGGGTTAATTTTGGTACTTTAGTTGTTCCTATAATCAACATGATTAAGAATAGGTGTCCGTCTAATCACTCCCTGTTTCGGAAATGGATCCTCTCCAGTTTTTTCAACACTTGACAAAATACAGTGCAATCTCTCACCTTTGATTTTAATAGTGGGACCAGAAATAAATAAGAGAGAGAATGTAGTGAATGGTTAGATTAAACACTGCACACCATCCAGTTTTTTATTCACGGGAGAGGATCCACTCCCCCCTATTTCCCCCTCATCCAAGATATCTTTGTTTTGTCTCACCGCATATAGAAGATTAATTGGCGTCACAACTTTTGGGAAGCAAATTTGGTGGCTGATTGTCTAGCTAAGTAGAGTCAGAGTCTACCGTTAGAAATTCATATATATGATACCCCTTCTCCTACTATAGTTTATTCTCTTATTTCTGGTTGTATGGGTATTGTTAGGACAAGAGACTCTTTCTAGACTTTCCTTTGTTTTTCTTTTTTGCTGTTTGGGGTCCTTGTTAAAAAAAAAACCATATATATAGGAAGATAAAAAGAAAAAACCAAAATAGGGTCATAAGGAATAACTGATTCGTTGTGTGAGCCTTTATGTGTGAAGCTCTTTTTGCTAAAAATGCCGAAAAGCTAGGTAGAAGGCCAGTGGAACTTGTGGTTGGGAAGGAGCATCTAATAGTTGCAGTGTTTAGGTATGGGAGAAAGACATTAGAGCGCTAAAGGAGCTTTCACACACAATAAAAAAAGTCCAGCAAAGTTTTCAGTCATAGTTCACCAACCACAGCCAACCACTTCATTAGTTATTGTTTTTTTCAATAAAGAATTTCAATAATTTTTTCATTCTCAAATTGAATTATTCATACTTTCATAGTTCACTGTTAATAATGCCTGGTCTGTGAAAACTAATTTGATGATAGTTCTTGTCGGAAGAAAATGTGTCTACAAGGTGAAAATTATTAGAAAGGCTAACAATAAAATTATCCCACTTCAACAATTTTCTTTCAAAACAGAAACGATATATATATATATGAAATTGTGGCAGTGTGGCTTACGTTCTACGGGCTAATTTTTTTGATATTACAATCGAAGGAATGTAATACATTAATATTATACTAATTTGGTGTAATACATTGATATGGGGATTTTCAATACCATAAAAAATCATGACTTACGATTTCAGAAAAAGACAAAAAATTGTGAAAATGAGATTAACGATTTTAAGTAAGACAAATTTTTTTTTTTAAAATTTCTACAACCATGAAATCGTTACTCTCATTTTTTAAGTTGATTATAACCATTGATTGTTAATCCAAAGCTTTTTAATTATTGTTCCTCTTCACTCAAATCGTTGGTAACGATTTTAAACAAATCGACACTAACGATTTCTTTAAAATCAATTATGAGTCCCATAATTAAGTATTACACACCCAAAACTTTATTATATATATTACACAACTGTAATTAGCATATAAAAAATAATTAGTTCTACGTTCGGTACTCAGTTACATAGAAATTTTTAGTTAAAAGAGAAAAAGAAATAAGGAAATAATCAGTGGGTGAATTTGGTACACCAACCCCCTACTACGAATATATATGGTCCTACACTCATACAAAATCATAAACTTTATTTACTATTTAATTATTCATTGTTCCTAATTCCTATGACTGGTCAAGGCCCTACCTTATTAGTTCTAACTTCTAAAATACTACTTATACCCGTTTAGTTTCGGAAAATTTTTACGTTTTAAAAATAATTTATAAAAATTAAATTTTAAAAATTAGCTTTTCAAAAGTTATAGCATTTGTGTTTGGTAAATTAAATTAAAAATAATTTTTAATAAATATAAATAATAATAAATATGTTTGATAAAATAATTTTTACAATTTAAAAATATTTTAATAAATATTAATGTAAGAATTAAATTTAGATATTAATTAATGTATAAAGTGATATTAGATTTTTTAATTTTGATAAGTATAAGTTAATTTTAAAAAAATTTTCTTTAAATACTTTTAAAAACATTCTTAATTTAAAAAAAAAACAAACATAAATATACAAGCATTTTTATTTACCGAATACAAAATAAAATATCACAAACACCTCTTTAAAAAATTATTAAACTAAGCTTAAGTCATATATAATAGAGACCACGCCAAATGAACAAGCTAAATTTTCTGGACTCTATTTTAAGACACAATATTAAATATATACTAAAATTAATAAAAAAATTAATTATTAATATAAAATATATATTAAAATATAAAATATAATTATAAATAAATTAAAAGATATATATTTATATAAAATATATAATAGTTATTGGTGATTGATTTTAATATACTAATTATATCTTTTTATTTTGAAATTTATAACACAAATTTCTATTTCAATTAAAATGTTCTCAACCGGTGGAACTAACTAGCAGACTTCAACTCAAAATTAAATGTGTTGCCGCCCACTTTGCATAAGCTTGCAAAGCAAATTTATTAATAAATAAAAAATATTTTATTTAAATAATGCACTGTGTAGCATATTATGGTATAGTATATGTTATTATTAATAAAAAAGAAAAGTCAAATTATCCCAACACTTAGGAAAGCAAAACCGAGTAGCAGTAGTGCCGAAGAAACCCAAAACAACGAGGCAGAGAAATTATTACACACAAATACGCCTAATTCTCACTTTTTTTTTTCAAACCATTTAATTATTACACACAAATATTCCTTTATAAAAATATTTGAAAAAAATAAAAAATAAGTTTAAATAATTTTAAATTATTTTATTTTACTTTTTTTTATATTATCACTTATGTTATTTTATATTTTTAATTACTTTTAAATAATTAAATAATGTTAAATATAATAAATTCATAATTATAAATATTACAGATATGAAATGATAAATATTAAATTGAATAAAATCATTTTGAATTATTTTGTTATTGACTCCTTAAAATTTATCATTCTGTCTAATTCTCTTCAAAGAGTACTCAAATCACAAAGCACTCCAAGAATATAAACATTTATAATTTATTAATTGCAAGTAAATAAAATTTAATGTGTTCAAACTTCAAACTACCCACATTAGTCACCAAAAAAAAAAAAAAAACTACCCACATTAACTTCTCAGAAAAGAAAGAAAACGAAAATCAAATATCAGAAAATTAAATTCCTCGCCCCTCCCCAGCCCCCTTCCCTTCCAAGGAAAAAAAAATCTCAGAACAATAAATTCATGTTAATAAATGATAATAAAACATGAAACATACCAGGATTGATGCAGTCATTGAAAATGGATTCAACCATGGCAGTGACCTCATCTTCTCTTATAGGCCTCAAAGACTCAAGCCTCTTTGGGGAGAAGAGCTCAAGAGTGCAAACCTTCCTCACCTTCACATAGTGTGGCCCATAGTCGGCCCAAATGAGGTCCTTCCCGTCCCGGCTAAACTTCGCCGCCGACCGGCTCCTATGGCGGTCGGCCAGCTGCTGATCATGCTCCTTCAGCACCTCCTTTGCCAGCTCAGAGTTCGAAACAATTACATTCAAAGTCGATCCAAACCACACCGAGATAATTGGGCCGTAGGACTGGGCCCACTCCGCGAAGCATCGGAACCTCACGGGCTTTATGTCGTAGAGGTTTCCGACAACTGGCCACGGACGTGGGCCCGGTGGGAGCTTAAACCTTAGCCTGAAGTAGAGCTTGTAGAAAAGAAGTGCTAAGAGGGAGAGGGGTATGATCGTAGTAAGAAAAGCCATGGTTATGCGATTTGACGAGAGGAAATGGTGTGTGTTGTGGTGTTTTAAGAAAGGGTTGGAGGCTAGTTGGTGTTGGTATATATTACTGTGGAGAGAAGATAGGGAGTTGGTGGAAATTGGACGTTTGTGTAATTATATGTTCCACTTTCTAGTTTCTACAATTCTTTTTTTTTTTTTTTTATAAATTCAACCTAATGCATTATTTTTTTTCATTTATGCAAATACTAAATAAAAATATAAAACAAAAAATTCACAAAATAATTGGATTAATTAAAAAAATATATATATACAATAAATTAATATCTTAATTTTTATAAGAAAATATGCGTATATGTTTTCTTGTAAACATTCCAAATTTTAGTTTAAACTGCAACATTGATCATTGTATATTCATAAATTATATTTTTGATCCCGTATCAAATAAAATTTAAATATTATTTATATTAAAATTTTTATTCAATTACAAAATAAAATACAAAAAAAACAATTAACGATAAAAATATACTAATTGATTAAACACACACATATATATATATATATATTATTATATATTGTTTTTTATTAATATTAAAAAATCTTTCACTTTGTAAAAAAGGTTATGATTGAATCACAATAATTTTTACAAGTCATTATTAAACATATGGACTTGTATGCTAATTGATTGTGTCTAATAAAAAAATTAGACTAATTAATTGTCACTTTAAAATGTATAATAAAATAAATAATTTTGATTATGCATGATATATGAATAATTTAATTAATATATGATAATTTTTTTAAATAATGATGAATTCATCCAAATAATAATATAATAAAAATAATAATAATAATTATTATTATGGAGAGTATTATAATTACGTAAAGTATTGTCAATTATAATTATAAACTTATTTAATAATAATAATGATAAGGTTGATCTGCTTTAAAATAGAAAAAATAAAATTTTATTAATGCTAAATTAACAATGAAAATAATTAAAAATTAATTTAATTATATATTTATTATAGTCACTAATTATAGTTATTAACTTCATATATTTTATATCTATATTTTTTATATATAAATATATATTTATGGATGACTAAATTTTAACTTGATCAGTATTTTTTTATACTTTAATAAAATTTTTAGTGCAATTATTAATATTTTATAGAATTATTTTTATGTATTAATAATTTAAAATTATACACAAATAAAATTACTTTTTATTATTTATTCACAATAACTTCATATAATTAATTAAAGCATTTGTCTTATTTTAAATTATTCTGTATGTATAGATATTTTATTACAAGTTTACAACGTTAATAATTTTTTTGGTACAACTAATAGTATTTTTTAGGATTTAGTTTTTGTTAGATCAATAATTTAAAAGTACAATTTACTATTAGTAATATTTTTTAACTTAATTATTGAAATTTTTCTTAGTTATACTGGAACAGTGGTGGAACTTAACTAGGGCAATGGGGTCATGCCCCCTAAACTTTTTAAAAAAAAAATTAGTAGTAGTTCTTTAAAAAGTTATCTTGCTATTTTGCTTCTCATAAGAATAAAAAGTTTTCTTGCTGCTTTGCTTCTCATTATAAAAATACGTTTTGCTTCTCATATAAAATTAGGTATTTTTATTTATTTAATTTATTATTATTTTATATATTACTGTTTATTTAATTTAATTTTTTATATGATAAAAAATATTAGAATATTTAATAAGTATTAATATTATTGTATTTGTATAAATTGATAAAAAAAATTAATAAATATTATAAATTTTAATATTTATCCTTTTAATTTTTTTACATATTTTACAGGATATATATTTAAATTTTTATATAAAATAATGATAAAAAAAATCAAAGAATTGATGCATTTTTTAAGAGAAAGACTAATATTCAAGAAAGAAAACATATAACTTCTACAATATCAACACCTGTAAATAGTTCTTCTACTTTAATGAATCACGAAAAAAGTGAGATATAACCTTCAAAAATTCAAAGAGTTGCATCAGATGAGTTTGACCTTAAATTTTTATGTTAAAATTTTAGCCCCCCAAAATTTTGCTTCAAGCTCCGCCACTGCTGGAAACCAATAAAAATAAATTTACAAACTGAAAAAAAGAAATTTTATATTAAAAAAATTTAAAAATAACATATCTAAAAAAATAGCCATAATATATAAAATGAGGTAACAATTTAAAATTTTTTAAAACTAATCTATTCAAATGCTAATATTAAAATTAAAATATTTAAATAATATATTAGCTATTCTAGACCTTAGACACAAATATATTATAGTCATTTTCGAAACAAGAACCAATTGAAATAATGGCATACCTTAAATATTTAGAATTTGTGAAAATTTAAATCATCCTCTTGCTAAACAAGTTTCATTATTCGCTATTTATGTGTAATGCTACAAGATATAAAATAGCCATGTCAAAAAATTAAATTGATCTTTATTCTCATCAATGACATTGCATTGACCTATCAGGAAGGGTGGTAGTTTCTGAAAAAAAAATCACAATATATCATGAAAATATTTTGATTATAAAAAATCTAAAAGAAGAACATTTAAACACAGTACTAATTTTTGAAACTGTATTTTCAAAGTTGACATAATTTTTTGAAAATTGAATCTAAATTGATAAAACTCAATCTCATTATATCCTTCAATTCGAAGATTTTCTAGTAGACATAGAAAGTATAGAGGGGATGGAATTTGAACATGGCATATAAATTTTCATGGAAGCAATTTCTCAATAAAAAATCAAGCTCCTCCTAAATAAACTAATTTTACCCACATTCCATTGGGTTGGTCATAATATATGAGTAGATCTAACAATCCATTACAAGAAACACCGTTAAAATCGACGGCAAAATTAACAGTGGATGAAGTTGCTATTAAGCTTGTCGATTTTTCAAAATTCTAATAAAATCGACGGCTTACTAGGCCGCCGAAAATAATTCATTAAAATCGACAATCTTCCCGTCTATAATATGAGTTTGAGAATTTTTCTTGCTTAATAAAATCGATAGTTTTGCCGTCGATATTATTATACAAAATCGACATTGTTTCCGTCCATATTTGATTCAATAAAATCGACAAAAGAGCGGTGGATATTATTATACAGAATCGACACCATTTTCATCGATATTTGATTCAATAAAATCGACAAAAGAGCCGTCGATTTAATTATTAAAATACCGACAAGTTCGTCGTCTATATTTTGTTTTCGTTTGTTTATTTTAAATTTAAAAAGCGACAATTTTACCGTCGATTTTAATAGCCACATTTTTTAATTATTTTTTCTATTTGAAAAATAGTAGACAATTAATGCAAATAAAATTTTAAATATCAAAATAAAATTTATACAAAATATTAAATAACAAGACAAATAAACTTTTAAATATAATTTATACTAAGGTTTAATTACTCTGTTGGTCTCTATAGTTTCGCAAAATTTTCAATTAGGTCCCTATACTTTTTTTCCTTTTAATTGGGTCCCTGCACCAAAATTTTTTTTTAATTGAGTCCCTACACTTTTTTTCCTTTTATTTGAGTCCCTATACAAATTTTTTTTAGTTGGGTCCCTATATAATTAAGCCAATTACTACCAACAGGGACCTAACTGAAAAAAATTGGTTCAGGACCCAATTAAAAGAAAAAAAAAGTATAGAAACTTAATTGAAAATTTTGTAAAACTATAAGGACCAACAGAGTAATTAAACCTTATACTAAATTGTTGAGTTAAGAAATTAACTAATATAATTGATGATGACAATTATTATTTTATTGGGCAAAGCATATAATTAGTGTTGATTGTTTATGATTATATGAGGCTGATTATTTGTTGTTACATGCCAAAACTCATCATTGCAATAGCCCAAGAGGAAGGAAAATAAGAAACAAATCTGGTGGGCTACAAATCATTAAACAAGCCCAAAAGGAGACTAGGCAAGGAACCAACGGGCTAAACTTGATACAAACCCGATCCAAGCCCGATTGGTTCTCTCATTCAAACTCTTCCCATGTGCTTTCACCAAAAGCAACGTACACCTATCTTGTCTCAATCAGAACTCAGAAAAAGAAAGAGAAAAAAAGCTTAGTCCTTAAGTTGTTTACAGAAGAAGAAAGAAAGAGAAGGTTAGGCAAGAAAGGTTGAGGTCAAATCAGCAAATTCAAACCAAATCAAGCTTAGGCAAAGGTTAAAGGTAAACCATTTCCTATTACATACATACTGCTTTCCTCTCTTCTTCCTAACACTCTGCGAGTCCGAAATAGGATACAAGGGAAAGATGATTTGTGTTGTTATCTGCTGTGCATCTACGGTCACAAGTGAGTCTTGGAGACCAAGTAGCTTCTCAATAGCCAAGATCTGGGTTTACCATTGAGGATATCTGTTTTCTACTTTTCTATGATTTTTGGTCAACAAGAGAAGGTCAGAACCAAATTTTCTATTCTGAGGAATAATAGGAAAAAGTGAGTTGGTATGGGTTGGTAAAGCACAAAACTCAAGAAGTTGACCTAGGAAGAAGAACCCAGCAACATGCAAGGAGATAAAAGAAGATTTTTTATCATTCAGAAGCAAGAAGAGATAACCAGTGTTCTTGAGGTGTATGTTTTGAGAAGAGCTCTCTGAAGAAGTTCATCTACTTGGACAGTCCTTTCTTTCAAAGGAGCTTTCCACCAAAAATGAAGAACTGAATCAGAGACATGCAAATATGGTTTATCACGTAGCAAAGAAGCTGTTGAAGAATCAATCTTCTTCATGTTTTACAGATTGTATTTTACTTTTCAATGTTTATATTTCTGTAATTTCTTGAGTGAAAATGCATATTGAGAGAGCTCAAGTAAAAGCCAATGAGTGAAAAGAGTCTGAGTGATACACTTGAGAGAAAACCTAGAGTTATTTCAGATTTCTTTAGGTAAGTTTGTGTCTTGTATCTTGTACCTGTGAGGTATCCCTTTCTTAGCTGGGTTAGAAATAAGAGTGAAGAGTTAAGTATTAGCATAGCCAAAGTCAAGTTAGGTTAAAACTTGAGTGTGAAAGAATTGTGTCAATCCTGTGGAATTGTTGTGTGTAATACTTTAACTATGTGGAAATTCCACCACTGTTGTGGTGGAGACTGGATATAGGTTGCATAGCACAAGACAACCGAACCAGGATACATGATGGTGTTAGATTTTCTCTTCTCTGCTCTTTCCTATTTTCTGATATTCATGAGAGAAAATGAAATTGTCTCATAAAGTTTTCACTGCTGAGTTCAAACAGATTTAAAGAGAAAATCAGTTTTAAAGGGTTAAGTTTATTAACACAAAAGAAGGTCATAGATTCACCTCCCCTTCTCTAAACCTTCTACAACCTTCAATTGGTATCAGGAGCTAAGGTCTCAAGAATCAAGCTTAACCGCTTGGAGCAAAGATCCAATGGCAAACAACTTGGGCACAACCACAGTTGCCTACACCCTCACTGAAGGCTAGTCAAACAACATGCCTCCTCTCTTCAACGGGAAGAACTATGCCTACTGGAAAGAGAGGCTAAGGATCTTCATCCAATCCACTAACTACAATATTTGGAAGATTGTTGTAAGCGGTCCCAAGACCCCAACAAAAACAAGTGCTGATGGAGTGGTGACTCCAAAAGAAGAAATTGAGTGGAATGAAGATGATAAGAAGAAAATGGAGCTGAATGCTAAAGCCATCAACCTTCTTCACTGTGCTATCCACTTTGAAGAGTACTGAAAGGTGTCTAGATGTAAGACAGCCAAAGAAATCTGGGAAAAACTCTAGGTTATACATGAAGGCACTAAACAGGTCAAAGAAACGAGGATTGATATGCTGCGAAAAGAGTACGAGATGTTCAACATGAAGGATGGAGAAAGCATTGATGAAGTGTTTGAGAGATTCTCAATCATAATCAACAACCTTGATACTATGGGTACAAACTACTCAAAACAAACCCTAGTGAGAAAACTCCTTAAAAGCCTCACAAAAGAATGGGAAACCACTGCCACTGTCCTAACCGAGAGTAATAACCTAAGCCCTATAACCTATGATGAGCTGAGAGGAAAACTCCTTGCCTATGAAACCACACACACACAAACCCAGACTCAAAGAAAAAGGGAATAACTCTCAAGTCAAAAATAGAATCAAAAGAGAGTGAGTCTAGTGATGGTATTTCAGATGATGAGCTTATGTTTTTTGCTAGGAGATTTAGAAGGATGATGAAGAACAAGGACAAGTACAAGGGCTCAAGCTCAAAGGAACAATATATGGACTTGAGCAAATTGACGTGTCATCATTGCAAGGAGGCTGGACACTTCAAGATAAACTGTCCAAAGCTCAAGAAGGAGGATAAAGAAAAGAAAGAAAAGAAGAAAGTGCTCATGGCAGCTTGGGAGGATCTTGAGAATGACTCCAATGAGGAAGAAGATTCTGAAGGTGAAGATAAAAACTATTTCATGACTGGAAACGATAATCTCGATGAGATAAATTTTTATGATTTATCCATAGATGATCTACACGCTATTATTGACGATCTCACTCTAAACACCTCAAAACTGCTAGATAAGTACAATAAATGCAGATTTGAAAAAGATGTGTTAAAAGCTGAAAATGATTTTTTAAAAGAAAAAGTGAAGGAAACTGAATGTGCTTTGGACATTATTGAAGAAAACAGATTTTTAAAATCTGAACTTAAAAAATTAAAAAGAAAGCACACTGTGGATCCTTCTCAAGAGTTAATTGCTGAAAATGAAAGATTAAATGATATGATTAAAAGGCTGAATAGTGACTTAGCAAAATTTGCTCAAAGTTCTAGTAACTTGGACAAATTACTTGCAAGCCAAAGACCATTGTTTGAAAAATCTGGTTTAGGATACTTAACCAAGGAAAGTGTAGTTTTTAATGATTTCTCTATGAAATTTGTGGCCTCTTCATCAAATACTAAATCCACATCCAACAAATCTGGTATTGGATATGTTCCCACACTTGAGGAGAAATTTGATGAAGTTTACACAAGTGAAACTGAACCTTCACCAAGAACCGAACCTAATTCAAACAGGTCAGGTCTAGGGTACATTTCGAAAAATGAGGTTGCTTTTAAGAAACCACAATTTTACAACAAAACCTCATATTCGAAAAGTCCAAAAGTTTTCAAAAATTCTGGTGAAAATGCATTTGCAAAGAGGAACAATTATAACAAAAACAAGTTTGTCAAAAGAAATGCACCTCTTCCAAAAACCAGAAAATTTCAGCCCTTTAATCATTTCCAGCAAAATAACTCACCTCAATTTCAGCGATATGCATCAGAAAATCATTGTTTTAATTGCAAAAAATTTGGTCACTCATATGCACAATGTTTCATTGAAAAGAGAGTTGTGGGAAACAAAATTTACAATGTTGTTTGTGATTTCAATGCACTTGGGCAACCAAGATGGATTAACTTCAAAAGATCCAAATTAATTTGGATACCTAAGGTTACTTGAAGCTTTTCATGCAGATTTGCCTAGCATCCAAGAACAAAAAGGATATGTGGTACTTGGATAGTGAATGCTCAAGGCATATGACTGGAAGGTCAACTTACTTCATCAAACTAAACAAGTATGATGGAGGTTTTGTGACCTTTGGAGATGATGGTAAAGGTAAAATTATTGTTGTTGGAAAAGTAGGTAATGAACACCCTACTTTCATTGATGATGTATTTTTGGTATGTGGATTGAAGCACAATCTTTTGAGTATAAGTCAGCTGTGTGACTTAGGATTGTAATACCCTAACTACCAAAGCTCACGCTTCCGGCTGCGCAACTCTGATAGCTCGGACATTACGACGACACTTATAATATTTAATACTAAAATATGAGCCTGTTTAAAACTTTAAACCGCAATACTGCTCCCAAAGATACTTTCATCCGATAACATACATCCATAGATACCATACAACTTACAACAACTCATAAAGAGTACCTCCATATATATACATAAATATATATAAATAATATTACAAGCAATAACCAATACAATTCCTATCCCTCTTACAAAATATATCAAGGTAAATGCGAGGGTTCAATAAACCATAACTAAAACAATACAGAGCATCTCAACAACAACTAAATAAACTCTTCGTGACTTCTACGCCCATATCCTGAAAGGGGAAAAATGTAGGGGGGTGAGAACATCATCCTCGAAAGGGTTCTCAATAGAGGGTTTTTGGGAATTACTGTAATAGGATACGTGAAGATAAACCGTACCAGTGATTAATAACCGTCTTATGCCTCTTTTCAAAAACAACGATTCACAATAAAAGAGGAACCGGAAAGCTTTTCTGAAAGAGGAATAGTTCAATTCTCAAAAACTCAAAAGCCTTTCAAAACGGTTTATCTATGCTGAACCAAAATAGCCTTTCATATTTTATTCCGAACCAGAAACATAAAACCGAAATCAACCATCGGTTCATCTCATTCCAACCATGGCCCTAGGCCCAAACAATCCAACCATCAACCAATCACCACAGTCCAACAGAGTTCCAATAGCAAACACAAATAAGAAGATGCAAGCACAAACAAACAGTTATTGCAAGTAGAACAATTAGCAATTAATCACATAGGCAAACCAAGTATAATATGCACACCCAAACAATGTCACATAGATGCATATGATGCATGCCTGTCCCTAGTGGCTGATGATATCATCTGTCGGTTATATAGCCAACCCGACACGTCCTGGTAGCTAACCATGGACAGAAACACCCATCGCGGAGCAAGTAGGTTTGAGCTACAACCCCATTGCTACTACCCGCTCAACCCAGAGCCAGTGGAATAACCACTACTGCGGCTACTACCCAGGCGGGTGTTTAAAAGCTCAACCTGGAGCGAGTGGAATCACCACTACTACCGCTACTACCCAGGCGTCACAGTCTCTGACCTGGAGCAAGTGGGACGAACCACAATCCTTGCTACTACCCAGGTATCTCAAGCATATATTCATTCAGTCCCAGCCATGGATCAACATCCATCTCAGCCATCCAGCTTGAATTCATAATTCATAGTCAGCCATACGGCCCATAACTCATTCGACAAACAACCATAAATCAATCTCATACACTGCCATTCTGGCTCACGGTTCAATCCAGAACCAGCTAATATTCATAATCATACACAGCCATTCCGGCCCATAACAAAACAACACTTCCACCATCCAACATCATCAAATTCATAAAATCGGCATTTAAGCCATAAATCACTTTTTCTCAAATCGTTTCACTTTGAAATCAAGTTTCAACTCTTTTCAGCCTTGGCTTTAGAAATCTCGTTTCTCAAATCATCTCAGGCTCATAAGCCAAATTTACTCAAAGTGAGTTCCCTTTTTAAAACAAAGCCACTCTCGGCATTCTCTTTCCAAAACTTCCAAAACCATGGCAAGTTAAGGATTTATTTCAAAATATTCAAAATCACCCATACAACAATGGGATTTTATAACAAAAGTTTCTTGGCAGAGTCCCAAGTCTTTAGGGAAGGTCAACCTATATCGATTCCTTAAAATTCATTGAAACTCTCAAAATCATAGCTTCTCGGTTCAAGTAAATAAAACTGAATTCACTATGAAACCGGCCATTCAAAATCACAAGTTCTAACCCGGTCCAAAAATCAACTCATTTGAAACAGAACCGGTTCATTTGAATCAAATCACATTCGGGTTTCTTTTTGGAATCCATTTTTTTCTAATCCTTCCAAAATGCCTCAAACTTAATTACTCAATCAAAAGTCTAGATTCCTTTGAAATCACTAAAAGACCCTTTTTATATTGAAATCAATATTAGAGCATCATTCTTTCCTTCAGTGATTGTTCATTTCTAAATGGGCCGAACTCAACGCATAAAGTTCATTAAATAAATTGAGCTTGAAAACATAATTATTCTCTTAATAAATCACATAATACAATTTCTCAAATCCATCCCTTTTTAAATAACTTTTCAAACACGACTAGGATTCTATAGAAATTTTGGCAGCACCTCCCCTAAAACTTGGACTTTTGCCACCCGGTTCGGGTCCCAACTAAATCATTTCTCATTCCTTTTTAACAACTCAAAACCAGAAATCAATTCAAAGCAAGCTAAATCCAACAGTAGCCTCAGTGGCATATCTCAAGAAAACCATTTCAAAATCAACTCAATATCAACCGATTTAACTCATTTCCAAAGCTTTAAAGAATCGGTTCAGCAATAAATTATTTATCAAAACCAAATCAATTAAAGCAACCCAGGATGAATTTCAAAAGTATTCTATCTTTCACATCATCAAAATAATTGACTCAATTCAAACCAATCCTCAACGGATTAAACTCATATTTCAAATCTTTAAAGAATCAACTTCAAACATTACATTTCACAAAGCCGCACAACAATTCAGCCAAACCAACATCTATAGTCATTCGAGTCAATCAAATAATACATAAGGCAGATACAATCACCAAATACACAATATCTCACAACAGTATCCATATGTAATAATTCCAATACTTAAAACATAGTTTTTGGAAAGCGCCCCTACCTCAAAACGCAATTCCATAACCCAAACGCCTCACAGAGTCCTTTCCGCCTCAACCGAACTGACGGCAACCAAAACCTCAGCTCCCAGCCACTTTCGCAACAGCATAAACAGCTCTAATTTACAACAAGCAACCTCGGTTACTAAATCCTAAGAACATTAATTTCGTAAACGCTTTAATGCACGTACAGAACAATAATGCGAGGATTTCCGAAACACAAATACCTACTGGGATCACAAAACGAGGCAGCTGCAACTCCGATCACGGAATGCAAGCACCGATACACAACCCTGTGACAAATAACGCCGCAACACCTCAGCCTAAATTATCAGAACAGTGACAAAAGGTTTCTCGAACCAAAACGCTTACCAAGACCGAGGGAGAATGGCTGAACCGAAATAGCGGCGGTCTCCGAACCGGTTCGGCGGCAGCCCGGCAGCGGCGACGAATTTCGATCACGACAACTGAAACCAATCATGCAGTGACTATAGAATTCTCGGAATTCAAAAAAAAAAGACAGAGGCTAATGACAAGACCCTTACCAGCAGTGGTTTTCCGGCGACGGCAGCGGGGTTTTGGTATCTCTGATCGACGGCAGCGGTGACAACCGGCGTCCTCAGAGACGATGGAGGCACGGCGGCGGCGCTCCTCCTCTGACGCGGCTTGACGGCGATCCCGTGGCAGCTGACCGCAACGGATCCGGCAGCACAGGCAGAGATTGGACGGAGCGGTTCCCTCCATCGCAGCCTTCTCTTTCTCACCTCTGTTCGTAATTCATGGTGGTGGCAGAAGCTTCATCCATGGCGACGCTGCAGCACCGGCGACAGATCGGCAGCAAGGTGCGGCTCTACGGGGCGGCGACGCATGCGACAACAGCGGCGGTGAGGCAGCAGATGCGACCGGCTGGGTGACGGCGCGGTGAAGCTCCCTTCCTCCTCCTCTCTTCAATCGCGTTGCTCCCTCTCTCTATGGTGATAACGCGTGTGGCAGATCCAAGGCAGTCCGGCGGCAAGGCGCGGCTCATGGCGCCGTGGACGGGACGACCATGGCGGCGCGGATTGGTAGCAGCATCAACGTGGCCTCCTTCCTCTCTTCCTTCTCTGATTCTTTTCTTCCTCAAGCTCCCTCCTCCATGATTTTCTGTTTCTTTTTTTTCTGAAGTTTTTCATTGAAGAGGGTGAAGGGGTGACGGCTGCTTCTGTTAGGGTTAGGGGTTGGGAAAATTAGGGTTTCATTTTTGAAAATAAGGGTTAGGGTTACTTTTGTAATTTCAAATAGAAGTAGGGGTAATATAGTAATTTCAAATGAAATTGGGGAAAATATGGTAATTGAAACCCAATTTAAATCCAACACTAATTATGTATAGAAAATACTATTTGCTCACCAATTTCACAAATTATTTTCAATAAAATGCCCAAATCTAAAAATTAGAAATAATATACTTAGTTTCTTTATTTTTTCCAAAATAGCAGTATTACTAGTTAAAATATTAATTATTTAATCCAAATCATATAGAAATCCTTATTATTTCATAACTACCAACTTTATACTCTGAATATAGAAAATAATCCAATAATTGTGAAATTGGATAATAATCATAACTTATCTCAAATCCAATAAATCAAAACTTGCCTTGATTATCTTTAATAAAATAATTTCTAAAATTAAGGCTATAAATAACTATATGATTTGAGACTTTATCATAAAAAGACTTTTCAAAGATTCTGGGTCTTACATTCTACCCACCTTATAAAAATTTTTGCCCTCGAAAATTGATACAAAATGAAAGAAATTCCATAACAGTTCACCCTTGAACACATTTAAGAAAGAAGCAAAAATATCTCAATATAATCATATATACGATTTTCAAATACTTTGATTGTCATAAGCATAAGGATGTAAAGGTAGGAGTGTGATTGCAAAGCAAACGTTACAAAGTAGGCTCAATGCAAAAGATAACATGGGTCAATCATGTGATAGTAGGGCAAGGCATCAAAGGCTATAAAATAGAATGGAGTTAAAACGATGTGCTCAATATCCGCACACTAATCTCATATCAACCTCAAGGTTTCAACTTTCCAACTCCATCAAGCACTTTACAATCCCATACTCGATCACAAGCCTTACAACCGCAAACCCGTCCGCAAGGAACAAAACACCCACAACTCATAACGTTGCACACCTACCGCTTCAACTTCCGTATACACACATCACATCTTAAAGAACTAACGCATCGCGTTACTACGTCTACAAGTCGCACGTGATATCAAAATAATTCTCGAGTCTACTCAGAAGGATACAAGATTTAGAAAGGAGAGTCAAATGTCAAGGGTAGTACTCATAGATTCGAGGAAATGTATCCAATTCTAGATAAACAAGGATACTCAAGTAATGAAATTTGCTAGACACAATTCCATTGACAACTTCAAAAATAACCCTTGGATCAAGAAAATTCAACAGGACAAATAAGAAGAAAGTCAACGCATTAGCTTGATACCAATTCAAGCTGAGCCAAAGAAGTATGAGATTTACAGAAAAAAAATATCTCGAACCGAAGACAAAACTCACAGAACTTAAGAGCATGATTAAAAAATACTTCCAAATACATTGTTCATAAAAGAATCGAAAACTTGCGGAAAATCACTTCGCAATTTAAAAGAAAAGCTCAATAGCAAACATTCCTCAAGGGGCAACAAAAGCAATAACGTGGCTTTGCTTTAATGCAAGTTCATGTGGAAGTAGATTTTGTAGAGTTCTAAAACAAAGTGCACGCAAGTTTGACTAAGAGCCAAAATATTTCCTCAAATATGTTAGAAAGATAATTAGGTGCACAACCTAATGAAACGCAATCATAAAATTCGGAAGAAAATCAAATGCTTGTTCAAAAATTCTCAAAGTTCATATTCAAACAAGCGTGTATAACATTTATAGCAAGAACAAAAGAGGAAGTTAAACTCTTTTTAGAAAAGAAACTCTGGGGTAAAAATTTGCCTACAATTTGGTAAAGGAAATAAGTGGTACGTTACAAATGAACCGATTTCCACTAAACAAGGGAGCTTTCCAAAACCTCATTTAAAATAGCGCATGCCAACTTTAAATTAACTTCGTCAAAATTGAACAATGGTTTCAATCTCAATCAAGCAACAGAAAATGAATTCCGTTTAATATTTCTTCAAAGAGAATTCAAAACTTCTTTAAAAGGTTCAAAACAAGACTCCAAAAGTGTTCTTGAAATCACCATCTCAGAAGAACATTCAAGAAGTTTAAGATGTACCAAAAAAAAAAAGGAATCAAGCCATACAAGGAAGGATCTTAAACCAAAGTAGTTCAAACAAGATTCACTAGGCATGAGTCATCAGACAAGCTTTCTATTGATCCAAAAGAATACAAAGCCTTAGGAAAAGACCAATCAATCATTAGAAATTTCCCAAGGATAAATCTTTGATTAAAAACTCTTGTAAAGACAATGAGAGGATAAACAATGCACTAATTTGAAACGAATCAAACTGACTCATATAAGAATGAGCTTCACCAGAGAAGAAAAACCAAGATCAATGATAATGTTCACAAAATGTAAAAGATTAGTTAAAAACAAAGTCAAGTATAACATTCATAGAGATGGAAGGTTTAATAGAGAATTTAGTCCGTTCATAGGAAGAAAGCTATGAGCCCAACACCTTCCAAAGAACAACAATGGCATAAACCATATAGCATGCTAAATCAAACTCGATTCAAAATAAGTTAAGTAAAGCTTATCAAACGAAACTCAACCGGGATAACAGTGAAAAATCCTTTCTTTCCAGAATTTTGAAAAATATCCAAATACATAATCAAATGAAGATGTGCATTGGAACTATAGTAAAATTACTAGAAAGCCAAATTGTAATTTAAGGTAAATGCAGTTCCATAAACCAGTAAAAGCATAGGCGAGGTATTAGAAATAAATAGTTGTTAAACTGTATAAGAAATTTTCAAAGCTTCATATATAGATAGGTACATATCTAATCAACAGCAACTTTTATAAAAATCTCAAAATTAGCTGTAATCACTGTCAAAGAAGAGGAAAATTGAACCAACAAGTTCTCTAAGAATGGACTCAGAATCCGAAGTTAAAATGAACAACGAATTAGGACAAGTTCAAAACCATATCAAAGAATACATGAATCAAGAAAAATTCAAACAGAGGAAGATAGATGTAACAAGGATTTTAAACAAGCATATGCACTTAAGGTCATACAAGAATGCATATGATTAGAAGAATAGAGTTGAAAAATCAAAATTCTTCTCAAAAGGATTAGCAAACAAGAACTTCAAGTTAGGATATAAAGAACAGGTCGACTCGAACAAAATTCAAGACACAACTGAATAGCCTCGAGAAATAGTTTTTCAACTTTTCCAAAACCCGCAATTCGCTTTACCCAAAACTCATATATCATCTATGATAACCCATCAGTGCTTTCATATACATAATTCACTAGTATTAAGCCAGCCAAACTTAATACCAAGAATTATGCAATGCAAGACTAACGGCATTAATCAATAGATCGTCATGTGCATAAAGCTCTAATTCTCGTCATTCGACAAGACCTATTACATGACAAATACTCAGAGTATGCAACTGAAGCATAGTCGGTCCATTCCTCAGGCTCTACAGGAAGGACTGCTCTAATACCATAATGTAATACCCTAACTACCAAAGCTCACGCTTCCGGCTGTGCAACTCTGATAGCTCGGACATTACGACGACACTTATAATATTTAATACTAAAATATGAGCCTGTTTAAAACTTTAAACCGCAATATTTCTCCCAAAGATACTTTCATCCGATAACATACATCCATAGATACCATACAACTTACAACAACTCATAAAGAGTACCTCCATATATATACATAAATATATATAAATAATATTACAAGCAATAACCAATACAATTCCTATCCCTCTTACAGAATATATCAAGGTAAAGGCGAGGGTTCAATAAACCATAACTAAAACAATACAGAGCATCTCAACAACAACTAAATAAACTCTTCGTGACTTCTGCGCCCATATCCTGAAAGGGGAAAAATATAGGGGGGTGAGAACATCATCCTCGAAAGGGTTCTCAGTAGAGGGTTTTTAGAAATTACTGTAATAGGATACGTGAAGATAAACCGTACCAGTGATTAATAACCGTCTTATGCCTCTTTTCAAAAACAACGATTTACAATAAAAGAGGAATCGGAAAGCTTTTCTGAAAGAGGAACAGTTCAATTCTCAAAAACTCAAAAGCTTTTCAAAACGGTTTATCTATGCTGAACCAAAATAGCCTTTCATATTTTATTCCGAACCAGAAACACAAAACCGAAATCAACCATCGGTTCATCTCATTCCAACCATGGCCCTAGGACCAAACAATCCAACCATCAACCAATCACCACAGTCCAACAGAGTTCCAATAGCAAACACAAATAGGAAGATGCAAGCACAAACAAACAGTTATTGCAAGTAGAATAATTAGCAATTAATCACATAGGCAAACCAAGTATAATATGCACACCCAAACAATGTCACATAGATGCATATGATGCATGCCTGTCCCTAGTGGCTGATGATATCATCTGTCGGTTATATAGCCAACCCGACACGTCCTGGTAGCTAACCATGGACAGAAACACCCATCGCGGAGCAAGTAGGTTTGAGCTACAACCCCATTGCTACTACCCGCTCAACCCAGAGCCAGTGGAATAACCACTACTGTGGCTACTACCCAGGCGGGTGTTTAAAAGCTCAACCTGGAGCGAGTGGAATCACCACTACTACCGCTACTACCCAGGCGTCATAGTCTCTGACCTGGAGCAAGTGGGACGAACCACAATCCTTTCTACTACCCAGGTATCTCAAGCATATATTCATTCAGTCCCAGCCATGGATCAACATCCATCTCAGCCATCCAGCTTGAATTCATAATTCATAGTCAGCCATACGGCCCATAACTCATTCAGCAAACAACCATAAATCAATCTCATACACCGCCATTCCGGCTCACGGTTCAATCCAGAACCAGCCAATATTCATAATCATACACAGCCATTCCGGTCCATAACAAAACAGCACTTCCACCATCCAACATCATCAAATTCATAAAACCGGCATTTAAGCCATAAATCACTTTTTCTCAAATCGTTTCACTTTGAAATCAAGTTTCAACTCTTTTCAGCCTTGGCTTTAGAAATCTCGTTTCTCAAATCATCTCAGGCTCATAAGCCAAATTTACTCAAAGTGAGTTCCCATTTTAAAACAAAGCCACTCTCGGCATTCTCTTTCCAAAACTTCCAAAACCATGGCAAGTTAAGGATTTATTTCAAAATATTCAAAATCACCTATACAACAATGGGATTTTATAACAAAAGTTTCTCGGCAGAGTCCCAAGTCTTTAGGGAAGGTCAACCTATATCGATTCCTTAAAATTCGTTGAAACTCTCAAAATCATAGCTTCTCGGTTCAAGTAAATAAAACTGAATTCACTATGAAATCGGCCATTCAAAATCACAAGTTCCAACCCGGTCCAAAAATGAACTCATTTGAAACAGAACCGGTTCATTTGAATCAAATCACCTTCGGGTTTCTTTTTGGAATCCATTTTTTTCTAATCCTTCCAAAATGCCTCAAACTTAATTACTCAATCAAAAGTCTAGATTCCTTTGAAATCACTAAAAGACCCTTTTTATATTGAAATCAATATTAGAGCATCATTCTTTCCTTCAGTGATTCAAACGGTAAAAATAGTTCATTTCTAAATGGGCCGAACTCAACGCATAAAGTTCATTAAATAAATTGAGCTTGAAAACATAATTATTCTCTTAATAAATCACATAATACAATTTCTCAAATCCATCCCTTTTTAAATAACTTTTCAAACACGACTAGGATTCTGCAGAAATTTCGGCAGCACCTCCCCTAAAACTTGGACTTTTGCCACCCGGTTCGGGTCCCAACTAAACCATTTCTCATTCCTTTTCAACAACTCAAAACCAGAATCAATTCAAAGCAAGCTAAATCCAATAGTAGCCTCAGTGGCATATCTCAAGAAAACCATTTCAAAATCAACTCAATATCAACCGATTTAACTCATTTCCAAAGCTTTAAAGAATCGGTTCAGCAATAAATCATTTATCAAAACCAAATCAATTAAAGCAACTCAGGCTGAATTTCAAAAGTATTCTATCTTTCACATCATCAAAATAATTGACTCAATTCAAACCAATCCTCAACGGATTAAACTCATATTTCAAATCTTTAAAGAATCAACTTCAAACATTACATTTCACAAAGCCGCACAACAATTCAGCCAAACCAACATCCATAGTCATTCGAGTCAATCAAATAATACATAAGGCAGATACAATCACCAAATACACAATATCTCACAACAGTATCCATATGTAATAATTCCAATACTTAAAACATAGTTTTTGGAAAGCGCCCCTACCTCAAAACGCAATTCCATAACCCAAACGCCTCGCAGAGTCCTTTCTGCCTCAACCGAACTGACGGCAACCAAAACCTCAGCTCCCAGCCACTTTTGCAACAGCATAAACAGCTCTAATTTATAACAAGCAACCTCGGTTACTAAATCCTAAGAACATTAATTTCGTAAACGCTTTAATGCACGTATAGAACAATAATGCGAGGATTTCCGAAACATAAATACCTACTGGGATCACAAAACGAGGCAGCTGCAACTCCGATCACGGAATGCAAGCACCGATACACAACCCTGTGACAAATAACGCCGTAACACCTCAGCCTAAATTATCAGAACAGTGACAAAAGGCTTCTCGAACCAAAACGCTTACCAAGACCGAGGGAGAATGGCTGAACCGAAATAGCGGCGGTCTCCGAACCGGTTCGGCGGAAGCCCGGCAGCGGCGACGAATTTCGATCACGACAACTGAAACCAATCATGCAGTGACTATAGAAATTCTCGGAATTCAAAAAAAAGACAGAGGCTAATGACAAGACCCTTACCGGCAGTGGTTTTCCGGTGACGGCAGCGGGGTTTTGGTATCTCTGATCGACGGCAGCGGTGACAACCGGCGTCCTCAGAGACGATGGAGGCACGGCGGCGGCGCTCCTCCTTCGACGCGGCTTGACGGCGACCCCGTGGCAGCTGACCGCGATGGATCTGGCAGCACAGGCAGAGATTGGACGGAGCGGTTCCCTCCATCGCAGCCTTCTCTTTCTCACCTCTGTTCGCAGTTCATGGTGGTGGCAGAAGCTTCATCCATGGCGACGCTGCAGCACCGGCGACAGATCGGCAGCAAGGTGCGGCTCTACGGGGCGGCGACGCATGCGACAACGGCGGCGGTGAGGCAGCAGACGCTACCGGCTGGGTGACGGCGCGGTGAAGCTCCCTTCCTCCTCCTCTCTTCAATCGCGTTGCTCCCTCTCTCTATGGTGATAACGCGTGTGGCAGATCCAAGGCAGTCCGGCGGCAAGGCGCGGCTCATGGCGCCATGGACGGGACGACCATGGCGGCGCGAATTGGTAGCAGCATCAATGCGGCCTCCTTCCTCTCTTCCTTCTCTGATTCTTTTCTTCCTCAAGCTCCCACCTCCATGATTTTCTGTTTCTTTTTTTTCTGAAGTTTTTCATTGAAGAGGGTGAAGGGGTGACGGCTGCTTCTGTTAGGGTTAGGGGTTGGGAAAATTAGGGTTTATTTTTGAAAATAAGGGTTAGGGTTACTTTTGTAATTTCAAATAGAAGTAGGGGTAATATAGTAATTTCAAATGAAATTGGGGAAAATATGGTAATTGAAACCCAATTTAAATCCAACACTAATTATGTATAGAAAATACTATTTTCTCACCAATTTCACAAATTATTTTCAATAAAATGCCCAAATCTAAAAATTAGAAATAATATACTTAGTTTCTTTATTTTTTCCAAAATAGCAGTATTACTATTTAAAATATTAATTATTTAATCCAAATCATATAGAAATTCTTATTATTTCATAACTACCAACTTTATACTCTGAATATAGAAAATAATCCAATAATTGTGAAATTGGATAATAATCATAACTTATCTCAAATCCAATAAATCAAAACTTGCCTTGATTATCTTTAATAAAATAATTTCTGAAATTAAGGCTATAAATAACTATATGATTTGAGACTTGATCATAAAAAGACTTTTCAAAGATTCTGGGTCTTACAAGGATACTTAGTGACTTTCAAAAGATTTGAATGCTGTGTGGTAAATGAAAAGACTAATGAAGTGCTTTTTGTTGCCAAGCTTTGTATTAATGTGTTTGGACTTACCCTTGATGAACTAAAAGATCAAAATATAGCCTGTTTTTATTCTAAAGAATCTGAAAAGTGGATATGGCACAAGAGATTGGGCCATGCAAGTATGTTTCAAATAAACAAACTTGTAAAAAAAGGGTTAGTAAGAGGTCTCCCTTTGATAAGGTTTGACAAAGACATCACTTGTGATACTTGCCAAATGGGAAAACAAACAAAAAGTTGTTTTAAACCAAAGGAAGACATCTCTACAAAAAGGCCACTTGAGTTACTACACATTGATTTATTTGGTCCAACAAGAACTCAAAGCCTAGGTGGTAAACATTATGGTTTAGTGATTGTGGATGACTATACTAGGTTTGGTTGGGTTTTATTTCTTGCACATAAAAATAAAGCCTTTTCGGCCTTTGAACCTTTTGCAAGAAAATTCAAAATGAAAAGAATTTAAAGATATCTTCTATAAGAAGTGATCATGGAACCGAATTTGAAAACAATTTATTTGAATCCTTTTGTGAGGAATTTGGAATATCTCATAACTTCTCTTGTCCAAGAACACCACAAAAAAATGGTGTTGTGGAAAGAAGAAATAGAAGCATACAAGAGATGACAAGAGCTATGCTTTGTAAGAGCAATGTTCCAAAGTTCCTTTGGGCTGAAGCGGTTAACACGGCTTGCCACATTTTGAATAAAACCATCATAAGAAAATTTTTGAAGAAAACTCCTTATGAACTTTGGAAAGATTACCCACCAAACTTATACTACTTGCACATCTTTGGATGCAAATGCTTTGTTCTTAATAACAAAGAAAATTTGGGAAAATTTTATGCAAAGGCGTATGAGTGCTTGTTTGTAGGATATTCCGCATCTAGTAAAGCATATAGGGTTTACCATCAAGATGCTAGGATAATTGAGGAGTCCATACATGTTACATTTTGTGATACTAATTTGGTTCAAAGTATTTTGGAAGACTGTGATGCAGGGAATCAAGTTCAAAAGGATTATGAAACTGTGCAAAATCATGAAAATGAAAATTTTGGAGAAGCTGAACCAGAAACTGCAGTTGCTAAAAATTCAAGAGACAATTCCATTTTGTCTCATGAATCTGAAGGAGACCCTGAAACCAGCAGCACCTAGAATCCCTTGGTATCTAAATCTGCCTCCAAGTCTACCAGACCTCGTGAATGGAGATTTCTGAAGAATAATTATCCTGAGGAATTTGTTATTGGGGACGTCTTTCATGGAGTTAGAACTCGGTCTTCAACTAGAAAGGCAAGTGAAGGAACAAACATAGCCCTTCTCTCTCAAATGGAGCCTCATAATGTCAAGGAAGCCCTTGATGACCCTTCTTGGGTTAAGGCAATGGAAGATGAACTTCTTGAATTTGAGAAGAATCAAGTGTGGACATTGGTTCCAAGGCCGAATGGAAAGAAATTGACCGGCACCAAGTGGATATTTCGGAACAAGCTAGGAGAGGATGGTAGCATTGCAAGAAATAAAGCAAGGCTAGTGGCACAAGGATATGACCAAGAAGAAGGAATAGACTTCGATGAATCCTTTGCCTCTGTTGCCCGAATGGAAGCCATAAGACTCCTCTTAGCTTATGCTACGTTTTATGGTTTTAAATTATATCAAATGGATGTGAAATGTGCATTTTTGAATGGTGTGATAGATAAAGAAGTGTATGTGGAACATCCACCTGGTTTTGAAAATAAAGAGCTTCCTAACCATGTTTTCAAATTATCAAAAGCTCTCTATGGTTTGAGTCAAGCTCCTAGAGCTTGGTATGAGAGACTTAGCTCTTTTCTTTTGAAAAATGGTTTTCAAAGGGGAACCACAGACACTACTCTATTTATCAAAAATTCTAATGATTCTTTCATTCTAGTCCAAATATATGTTAATGACATTATTTTTGGATCAGCCAATGAATCCCTTTGCACTGAATTTGGAAAACTCATGACAAGTGAATTTGACATGAGTATGATGGGTGAACTTAATTTTTTCCTTGGGCTACAAATTAAACAAACTGAAAAAGGTATTTTCATTCATCAAGAAAAGTATGCCAAGGAACTAGTTAAGAAATTTGGTATGGAAAATGCCAAACCCATGGGAACTCCCATGCACCCTAATTCAAAATTAGATAAGGGAGAAACTGAGAGAGATGTTGATGAGACTAGGTATAGAGGAATGATTGGAATGTGTTCAAGATTCCAATCTAAACCAAAAGAGTCTCATCTTTCTACAGTTAAGAGGATCATTAAATATGTCCATGGCACATCCAATTTTGGTTTTTGGTATCCTAAGATTGATGATTTTTTTGCAGTTGGTTATTGTGATGCAGATTTTGCCGGTGATAGAGTTGATAGGAGAAGCACATCAGGCTTATGTTGCTTCCTTGGAAAGTCCTTGAATGTTTGGTCAAGTAAGAAGCAGCCAACAGTGGCTTTATTCACTGCAGAGGCTGAGTATATAGCTGCTTCTTCTTGTTGTTCTCAGCTTATGTGGTTTAAAACACAGCTTGCTGATTACAAATTAAATGCTGAAAATATTCTCTTATTGTGTGACAACATGAGTGCCATTAATATTTCTAAAAACCCAGTTTTGCACTCTAGGACTAAACATATTGAAGTGACATTTCACTCAATAAGAGAACATGTCCAAAAGGGGGATATTAGCATTCAATTTGTTAAATCGGAGGAGCAATTAGCAGATATTTTCACAAAACCAGAGGACAGATTCTGCATGCTTAGGACTAGTCTAGGAATTTTAAGCCATGATTCTTTATTTGAAATTTGCTGATATGTTTGTTAGAGTTTTTGTCTCATAAACAGGGATGAGACAATTCTGGGCAAGTGAAGAACGTTCCCCTCAATTAGCGTGTTTTGGACCTATTGCACATGCTGATTCATCTAGGTGATGAGCGGATAATTTATACGCTTTTTGGCATTGTTTTAGTATGTTTTTAGTAGGATCTAGTTACTTTTAGGGATGTTTTTATTAGTTTTTATGTTAAATTCACATTTCTGGACTTTACTATGAGTTTGTGTATTTTTCTGTGATTTCAGGTATTTTCTGGCTGAAATTGAGGGACTTGAGCAAAAATCAGATTCAGAGGTTGAAGAAGGACTGCTGATGCTGTTGGATTCTGACCTCCCTTCACTAAAAGTAGATTTTCTGGAGCTACAGAACTCAAAATGGCGCGCTTCCAATTGCGTTAGAAAGTAGACATCCAGGGCTTTCCAGAAATATATAATAGTCCATACTTTGACCGAGTTTAGACGATGCAAAAGGGCATTGAACGCCAGTTTTATGCTGCAGTCTGGAGTTAAATGCCAGAAACATGTCACGAACCAGAGTTGAACGCCAGAAACACGTTACAACCTGGCGTTCAACTCTAGAAAGAGCCTCTGCACGTGTAACATTCAAGCTCAGCCCAAGCACACACCAAGTGGGCCCCGGAAGTAGATTTATGCATCAATTACTTATTTCTGTAAACCCTAGTAACTAGTTTAGTATAAATAGGACTTCTTACTATTGTATTTGACATCCTGGATTGTATTTTTGATCCTGTGATCACGTTTTGGGGGCTGGCCATTCAGCCATGCCTGAACCTTTCACTTATGTATTTTCAATGGTAGAGTTTCTATATTCCATAGATTAAGGTGTGGAGCTCTGCTGTTCCTCATGAATTAATGCAAAGTACTACTGTTTTTCTATTCAATTCAACTTATTCCGCTTCTAAGATATTCATTCGCACTTCAACATGAATGTGATGAACGTGACAATCATCATCATTCCCCCACGAACGCGTGCCTGACAACCACTTCCGTTCCACCTTAGATTGGATGAATATCTCTTGGATCTCTTAATCAGAATCTTCGTGGTATAAGCTAGATTGATGGCGGCATTCATGAGAGTCCGGAAAGTCTAAACCTTGTCTGTGGTATTTTAAGTAGGACTTTGGGATTGAATGACTGTGACGAACTTCAAACTCGCGAGTGCTGGGCGTAGTGACAGACGCAAAAGGAGGGTGAATCCTATTCCAGTATGATCGAGAACCTCAGATGATTAGCCATGCTGTGACAGAGCATTTGGACCATTTTCACAAGAGGATGGGATGCAGCCATTGACCACGGTGATTCCTCCAGATGATTAGCCATGCAGTGACAGCGCATCGGACCATTTTCACAGAGAGGATGAAAAGTAGCCATTGACAATGGTGATGTCCTTACATAAAGCCAGCCATGGAAAGGAGTAGGACTGATTGGATGAAGACAGTAGGAAAGCAGAAGTTCAGAGGGACAAAAGCATCTCTATACGCTTATCTGAAATTCTCACCAATGATATACATAAGTATTTCTATCTTTATTCTCTGTCTATCTATTATTTATTTTCGAAAACTCCATAATCAATTATTATCCGCCTGACTGAGATTTACAAGATGACCATAGCTTGCTTCATACCAACAATCTCCGTGGGATCGACCCTTACTCACGTAAGGTTTTATTACTTGGACGACCCAGTGCACTTGTTGGTTAGTTGTATCGAAGTTGTGAATGAAAAACGATTTATTAAGACGTGCATACAGAGTTTTTGGCACCGTTGCCTGAGATCACAATTTCGTGCACCAAGTTTTTGGCGCTGTTGCCGAGGATTGTTCGAGTTTGGACAACTGACGGTTCATCGTATTGCTCAGATTAGGTAATTTTCTTTTTGTTTTATTTTCAAAAATTTTTCAAAAATTTTTCAAAAATCTTTCAAAAATTTCTCATCTGTTTTCAAAAATTATTCTAAATTTTTTTAAGAATGAATTCTAGTGTTTCATGAAGCATGTTGAAGCCTGACTGGCTGTAAAGCCATTTCTAAATTCATTTAGACTGGGGCTTCCAACCCAACATTATCAAGAGCAAGCTAGTTGTTGCTAATCCACCTGCTGCTGTTCCTGATCCAAAAGATTTACATGCTAAAGCTTGACTGGCTATTAAGCCATGTCTAACCCTCAGATTGGAGCTTTAGACTAAGAGTACAAGATTCCTGGAATTCATATTAAAAATTTTGGAATCCTTATCTTTCTTTTTCACAAATAAATTTCGAAAAATACCAAAAAAAAAAAAATTAGAAAATAAAAAAAAATAAAAAATATTGTGTTTCTTGTTTGAGTCTTGAGTCAATTTTTAAGTTTGGTGTCAATTGCATACTTATCTTGCATTTTTCGAAAATTGCATTCATGCATTGCATTCATCATGATCTTCAAGTTGTTCTTGATAAACCTTCTTGATTGATCTTCATATTATATTGTTTTGTGTTGTATGGTGTTTTTCATATGCATTCTTGAATTCTTAGTGTCTAAGCATTAAAGATTTCTAAGTTTGGTGTCTTGCATGTTTTCTTTGCATTGAAAATTTTTCAAAAATATGTTCTTGATGTTCATCATGATCTTCAAAGTGTTCTTGGTGTTCATCTTGACATTCATAGCATTCTTGCATGCATTCATTATTTTGATCTAAAAATTTTCATGCATTGCATCATTTTCATGTTTTTCTCTCTCATTATAAAAATTCAAAAAATAAAAAAAATATCTTTCCCTTTTTCCTCTCATAAAATTCGAAAATTTGAGTTGACTTTTTCAAAAATTTTTAAGATCTAGTTGTTTTCTATGAGCCAAATCAAATTTTCAAATCTTATCTTTTTCAAAATCTTTTTCAAAAATCATATCTTTTTCACTTTTTCTATTTATTTTCGAAAATTTTTTAAAATATTTTTCAAAAATCTTTTTCTTATCCTTATCTCCTAATTTTCGAAAATAACATCATCAATTAATGTTTTGATTCAAAAATTTCAAGTTTGTTACTTGCTTGTTAAGAAAGATTCAAACTTTAAATTCTAGAATCATATCTTGTGATTTCTTGTAAGTCAAGTCATTAATTGTGATTTTAAAAATCAAATCTTTTTCAAAACTAATTTCAATCATATCTTTTCAAAAAATATCTTTTTATCTTATCTTTTTCAAAATCATATCTTGTTCAAAAAAATTTTGATTTTAAAATATCTTTTCTAACTTCTTATCTTCTTATCTTTTCAAAAATTGATTTTCAAATTTGTTTCAACTAACTAACTAACTTTTTGTTTGTTTCTTATCTTTTTCAAAACTACCTAACTAACTCTCTCTCTCTAATTTTCGAAAATATCTTCCCTCTTTTTCAAAAATTCTTTTTAATTAACAAATTGTTTCAAATTTTAATTTTAATTTTCGAAAATCACTAACCATTTTTCAAAAATAATTTTCGAAAGTCCTTCTCTCTCATCTCCTTCTATTTATTTATTCATCTACTAACATCTCTTCCTCACTCACCAAAAATCCGAACCCTCTCTCTCTGTGAGTTCATATTTTCTCTTCTTCTTTTCTTCCACTCACCTAAGGGAACCTCTACACATGGGCAAAAAGGATCCCTATTATTATTATTTTTCTGTTCCTTCTTTTTCATATGAGCAGGAGCAAGGACAAGAATATTCTTGTTGAAGCAGATCCAGAACTTGAAAAGACTCTGAAGAGGAAACTAAGAGAAGCTAAATTACAATAATCCAGCAGGCACCTTTTAGAAATTTTTGAACAAGAAGAGGAGATGGCAGCCGAAAATAATAATAATGCAAGGAGGATGCTTGGTGACTTTACTGCACCTAATTCTAATCTACATGGAAGAAGCATCTCCATCCCTACCATTGGAGCAAACAATTTTGAGTTTAAACCTCAATTAGTTTCTCTAATGCAACAAAATTGCAAGTTTCATGGACTTCCATCTGAAGATCCTTTTCAGTTCTTAACTGAATTCTTGCAGATCTGTGATACTGTTAAGACTAATGGAGTAGATCCTGAAGTCTACAGGCTCATGCTTTTCCCTTTTGCTGTAAGAGACAGAGCTAGAGTGTGGTTGGACTCTCAACCCAAAGATAGCCTGAACTCTTGGGATAAGCTGGTCACGGCTTTCTTAGCCAAGTTTTTTCCTCCTCAAAAGCTGAGCAAGCTTAGAGTGGATGTTCAAACCTTCAGACAGAAAGAAGGTGAATCCCTCTATGAAGCTTGGGAGAGATACAAGCAACTGACCAAAAAGTGTCCTTCTGACATGCTTTCAGAATAGACCATCCTGGATATATTCTATGATGGTCTGTTTGAATTAACTAAGATGTCATTGGATACTTCTACAGGTGGATTCATTCACCTAAAGAAAATGCCTGCAGAAGCTCAAGAACTCATTGACATGGTTGCTAATAACCAGTTCATGTACACTTCTGAGAGGAATCCTGTGGGTAATGGGACGCCTCAGAAGAAGGGAGTTCTTGAAATTGATACTCTAAATGCCATATTGGCTCAGAACAAAATATTGACTCAGTAAGTCAATATGATTTCTCAGAGTCTGAATGGAATGCAAGCTGCATCCAACAGTACTCAAGAGGCGCCTTCTGAAGAAGAGGCTTATGATCCTGAGAACCCTGCAATAGCAGAGGTGAATTACTTAGGTGAACCTTATGGAAACACCTATAACCCATCATGGAGAAATCATCCAAATTTCTCATGGAAGGATCAACAAAAGCCTCAGCAAGGCTTTAATAATGGTGGAAGAAATAGGTTTAACAATAGTAAACCTTTTCCATCATCTACTCAGCAACAGACAGAGAACTCTGAACAAAATACATCTAATTTAGCAAACTTAGTCTCTGATTTATCTAAGGCCACTGTAAGTTTCATGAATGAAACAAGGTCCTCAATTAGAAATTTGGAGGCACAAGTGGGCCAGCTGAGTAAAAGGATCACTGAAATCCCTCCTAGTACTCTCCCAAGCAATACAGAAGAAAATCCAAAAGGAGAGTGCAAGGCCATTGACATAGTCAACACGGCCGAACCTAGAGAGGAAGGGGAGGACGTGAATCGCAGTGAGGAAGACCTCCTGGGACGTCCAGTGATCAATAAAGAGTTTTCCTCTGAGGAACCAAAGGAATCTATGACTCATCAAGAGACCATAGAGATTCTATTGAACCTCCTTATGCCATTCATGAGCTCTGATGAGCATTCCTCTTCTGAAGAGAATGAGGATGTTACTAAGGAGCAAGTTACCAAGTACCTTGGTGCAATCATGAAGCTGAATACCAAATTATTTGGTATTGAGACTTGGGAAGATGAACCTCCCTTGTTCACCAATGAACTAAGTGATCTGGATTAACTGACATTGCCTTAGAAGAAACAGGATCCTGGAAAGTTCCTAATACCTTGTACCATAGGCACCATGATCTTTGAAAAAGCTCTGTGTGACCTTGGTTCAGGGATAAACCTCATGCCCCTCTCTGTAATAGAGAAACTAGGAATCTTTGGGGTGCAAGCTGCTAAAATCTCATTAGAGATGGCAGACAATTCAAGAAAACAGGCTTATGGACAAGTAGAGGACGTGTTAGTAAAGGTTGAAGGCCTTTACATCCCTGCTGACTTCATAGTCCTAGATACTGGGAAGGATGAGGATGAATCCATCATCCTTGAAAGACCCTTCCTAGCCACAGCAAGAGCTATGATTGATGTTGACAGAGGTGAATTAGTCCTTCAATTGAATGAGGACTCCCTTGAGTTTAAAACTCAAGGACATCCTTCTGTAAACATGGAAAAGAGGCACAGTAAGCTTCTCTCAAAATAGAGTCAACCAGAGCCCCCACAGTTAAACTCTAAGTTTGGTGTTGAACTCCCATATCCAAACTCTAAGTTTAGTGTTGGGGAGTCTCAACAATGCTCTAAATATCTGTGAGGCTCCATGAGAGCCCACTGTCAAGCTATTGATATTAAAGAAGCGCTTGTTGGGAGGCAACCCAATTTTTATTTATCTAATTTTAATTTATTTTTATTGTTATTTCATGTTTTACTAGGTTCATGATCATGTGGAGTCACAAAATAAATATAAAAATTGAAAACGGAATAAAAAATAGTAGAAGAAAAATCACACCCTAGAGGAGGATCTCACTGGCGTTTAAACGCCAGTAAGGAGCATCTGTCTGGCGTTCAACGCCAGAACAGAGCATGGATCTGGCGTTGAACGCCAGAAACAAGCAGCATCCTGGCGCCTAGACGCCAGAAATGGACAGTGAAGAAGAGCTGGCGCTGAACGCCAGAAACAAGCATCTGGCTGGCGTTCAACACCAGAAATATGCTGCATCTGGGCGTTGAATGCCCAGAACAAGCATCAGTTCGGCGTTTAAACGCCAGAATTGCATGCAAAGGCATTTTACATGCCTAATTGGTGCAGGGATACAATTCCTTGACACCTCAGGATCTGTGGACCCCACAGGATCATCTCAGCATCTGTGGACCCCACAGGATCCCCACCTACCACCACTCACTCTCTTCCCTCTTCTCAATGTTTATCCTCTCTTCCCAATAAACACTCTTCCCCAAAACTCTTCACCAATCACCTCAATCTCTCTTCCCTATCACCACTTCACC
Source organism: Arachis hypogaea (assembly GCF_003086295.3). Classification (NCBI taxonomy): domain Eukaryota; kingdom Viridiplantae; phylum Streptophyta; class Magnoliopsida; order Fabales; family Fabaceae; genus Arachis; species Arachis hypogaea. Next base: position 109,640,579 of record NC_092051.1, on the reverse strand, counting down.
ACTCACATCCATCCACTCTTCCCCATAAACCTACCTCATAAACTCCACCTACCTTCAAAATTCAAAATCAATTTCCCACCCAAAACCCACCCTTATGGCCGAACCTTACCCCCTCCCTTCCCTATATATAGCCCTCCATTCTTCCTCATTTTCACACAACACAACCCTCTCTTCCCCTTCTTGGCCGAATACACCTCTCCCTTCTCTCCTCCATATTTTCTTCTTCTTCTTCATCTATTCTTTCTTCTCTTGCTCGAGGGCGAGCAATATTCTAAGTTTGGTGTGATAAAAGCATAAGCTTTTTGTTTTTCCATTACCATTAATGGCACCCAAGACCGGAGAATCCTCTAGAAAAGGGAAAGGGAAGACAAAAGCTTCCACCTCCGAGTCATGGGAGATGGAAAGATTCATCTTCAAAGCTCATCAAGACCACTTGTATGATGTTGTGGCCAAGAAGAAGGTGATCCCCGAGGTTCCTTTCAAGCTCAAGAGAAATGAGTATCCAGAGATCCGACATGAAATCCAAAGAAGAGGTTGGGAAGTTCTAACAAACCCCATCCAACAAGTCGGAATCTTAATGGTTCAAGAGTTCTATGCCAATGCATGGATCACTAGGAACCATGATCAAAGTAAGAACCCGGACCCAAAGAATTATATTACAATGGTTCAGGAAAAATACTTAGATTTTAGTCCGGAAAATGTGAGACTGGCGTTTAACTTGCCCATGATGCAAGGAGATGCACGCCCCTACACTAGAAGGGTCAACTTTAATCAAAGGTTGGACCAAGTCCTCATGGACATATGTGTGGAAGGAGCTCAATGGAAATTGACTCCAAAGGCAAGCCGGTTCAACTAAGAAGACTGGACCTCAAGCCTGTAGCTAGAGGATGGTTAGAGTTCATCCAACGCTCCATCATCCCCACTAGCAACCGATCTGAAGTTACTGTGGATCGGGCCATCATGATTCATAGCATCATGATTGGAGAGGAAGTAGAAGTTCATGAAGTCATCTCCCTTGAACTCTACAAAATAGCCGAAAAGTCCTCCCCCATGGCAAGGCTAGCTTTCCCTCATCTTATTTGCCATCTATGTTATTCAGCTGGAGCTTTCATAGAAGGAGACATTCCCATTGAGGAAGAAAAGCCCATCACTAAGAAAAGGATGGAGCAGGCAAGAGAGCCCATTCATGGATCTCAAGAGACGCATGAAGCTCATCACCATGAAATTCCAGAGATGCCTCAAATGCATCTTCCTCCACAAAACTATTGGGAGCAAATCAACACCTCCCTAGGAGAATTAAGTTCCAACATGGGACAACTATGGGTTGAACATCAAGAGCACTCCATCATCCTTCATGAAATTAAAAAAGATCAAAAAGCAATGAGGGAGGAGCAACAAAGACAAGGAAGAAACATAGAAGATCTCAAGGACATCATTGGTTCCTCAAGAAGGAAACGCCACCATCACTAAGGTGGACTCATTCCTTGTTCTTACATTCTCTGTTTTTCGTTTTCTATGTTAAGTGCTTCTCTAAGTTTGTGTCCTATTACATGATCATTAGTAGTTAGTAACTATGTCTTAAAGTTATGAATGTCCTATGAATCCATCACCTCTCTTAAATGAAAAATGTTTTAATTCAAAAGAACAAGAAGTACATGAGCTTCAAATTTATCCTTGAACTTAGTTTAATTATATTGATGTGGTGACAATACTTTTTGTTTTCTGAATGAATGCTTGAACAGTGCATATGTCTTTTAAAGTTGTTGTTTAAGAATGTTAAATATGTTGGATCTTGAAAGAATGATGACAAGGAGACATGTTATTTGATAATCTGAAAAATCATAAAAATGATTCTTGAAGCAAGAAAAAGCAGCAAAGAACAAAGCTTGCAGAAAAAAAAAAAGAAAAAAGAAAAAGCAAGCAGAAAAGCCAAAGCTCTTAAAACCAAAAGGCAAGAGCAAAAAGCCAGTAACCCTTAAAACCAAAAGGCAAGGGTAAATAAAAAGGATCCCAAGGCTTTGAGCATCAGTGGATAGGAGGGCCTAAAGGAATAAAATCCTGGCCTAAGCGGCTAAACCAAGCTGTCCCTAACCATGTGCTTGTAGCATGAAGGTGTCAAGTGAAAACTTGAGACTGAGCGGTTAAAGTCAAGGTCCAAAGCAAAAACAGAGTGTGCTTAAGAATCCTGGACACCTCTAATTGGGGACTTTAGCAAAGCTGAGTCACAATCTGAAAAGGTTCACCCAATTATGTGTCTGTGGCATTTATGTATCCGATGGTAATACTGAAAAACAAAGTGCTTAGGGCCACGGCCAAGACTCATAAAGTAGCTGTGTTCAAGAATCAACATACTGAACTAGGAGAATCAATAACACTATCTGAACTCTGAATTCCTATAGATGCCAATCATTCTGAACTTCAATGGATAAAGTGAGATGCCAAAACTATTCAAGAGGCAAAAAGCTACAAGTCCCGCTCATCTGATTGGAGCTATGTTTCATTGATAGTTTGGAATTTATAGTATATTCTCTTCTTTTTATCCTATTTGATTTTCAGTTGCTTGGGGACAAGCAACAATTTAAGTTTGGTGTTGTGATGAGCGGATAATTTATACGCTTTTTGGCATTGTTTTTAGTATGTTTTTAGTAGGATCTAGTTACTTTTAGGGATGTTTTTATTAGTTTTTATGTTAAATTCACATTTCTGGACTTTATTATGAGTTTGTGTATTTTTCTGTGATTTCAGGTATTTTCTGGCTGAAATTGAGGGACTTGAGCAAAAATTAGATTCAGAGGTTGAAGAAGGACTGCTGATGCTGTTGGATTCTGACCTCCCTGCACTCAAAGTGGATTTTCTGGAGCTACAGAACTCAAAATGGCGCGCTTCCAATTGCGTTGGAAGTAGACATCCAGGGCTTTCTAGCAATGTATAATAGTCCATACTTTGACCGAGTTTAGACAATGCAAAAGGGCGTTGAACGCCAGTTTTACGCTGCAGTCTGGAGTTAAACGTCAGAAACACGTCACGAACCTGAGTTGAATGCCAGAAACACGTTACAACCTGGTGTTCAACTCCAAAAAGAGCCTCTGCACGTGTAACATTCAAGCTTAGCCCAAGCACACACCAAGTGGGCCCCGGAAGTGGATTTATGCATCAATTACTTACTTCTGTAAACTCTAGTAACTAGTTTAGTATAAATAGGACTTCTTACTATTGTATTTGACATCCTGGATTGTATTTTTGATCCTGTGATCACGTTTTGGGGGCTGGCCATTCGGCCATGCTTGAACCTTTCACTTATGTATTTTCAACGGTAGAGTTTCTACACTCCATAGATTAAGGTGTGGAGCTCTGTTGTTCCTCATGAATTAATGCAAAGTACTACTATTTTTCTATTCAATTCAACTTATTCCGCTTCTAAGATATTCATTCGCACTTCAACATGAATGTGATGAACGTGACAATCATCATCATTTCCCCACGAACGCGTGCCTGACAACCACTTCCGTTCCACCTTAGATTGGATGAATATCTCTTGGATCTCTTAATCAGAATCTTTGTGGTATAAGCTAGATTGATGGCGGCATTCATGAGAGTCCGGAAAGTCTAAACCTTGTCTGTGGTATTCCGAGTAGGACTTTGGGATTGAATAACTATGACGAACTTCAAACTTGCGAGTGCTGGGCGTAGTGACAGACGCAAAAGGAGGGTGAATCCTATTCCAGTATGATCGAGAACCTCAGATGATTAGCTGTGCTGTGACAGAGCATTTGGACCATTTTCACAAGAGGATGGGATGCAGCCATTGACCATGGTGATGCCTCCAGATGATTAGCCATGCAGTGACAGCGCATCGGACCATTTTCACAGAGAGGATGAAAAGTAGCCATTGACAATGGTGATGTCCTTACATAAAGCCAGCCATGGAAAGGAGTAGGACTGATTGGATGAAGACAGCAGGAAAGCAGAAGTTCAGAGGGACAAAAGCATCTCTATACGCTTATCTGAAATTCTCACTAATGATATACATAAGTATTTCTATCTTTATTCTCTGTCTATCTATTATTTATTTTCGAAAACTCCATAATCAATTATTATCCGCCTGACTGAGATTTACAAGATGACCATAGCTTGCTTCATACCAACAATCTCCGTGGGATCGACCCTTACTCACGTAAGGTTTTATTACTTGGACGACCCAGTGCACTTGCTGGTTAGTTGTATCGAAGTTGTGAATGAAAAACGATTTATTAAGACGTGCGTACAGAGTTTTTGGCACCGTTGCCTGAGATCACAATTTTGTGCACCACTAGGCCATTCTCAAAAATCTGAACATAAGTGGTCCAATGTGTTTCCTTAATCCAAACCACCTTTGGGCCCAATATGAATGTTACATTTGTTTTGTTTTATTTTTGTTGGGCTGTTTGCTTTAATTTGTTTTTGTTTTGTTTTGTCATTATTTCCAAAAAGATTTTTAATTAATTTCATATTTTATTTTCAAATAAAATTAAATCTTTCTTTTATGATGTCAAGTCATTTCAAGTCAAATCAGAAGGTGATGCAGTTGCATGGTTTTAGAAAATCTTTTTAGGTACGGTTACCAACACTCTTTCTCTTCCCCCCATAACTCCTCCTCAAACTCTTCGGTTTCCTCCACTACCTTTATCACTTCTCTTTCTTCTTAGCCAGAAACCACCCAAATGAGGAAGAAAACTGTTGTACAAAAGCCTCCTAGAGAAAAAGATACACAAGCTTCCTGCAAAACCTAGGCCTTCTACTCATTCAAGAGAGCAAACCTTCACTCCCTCACCTTCACCTCCTACCTCTCCTCCACGAACTGATCCCATGGCACGAACCAAGAACACACTAAGATTTACAGTCTCTGCCAAGCCGATGCCACCACCAAAGGCACTGCCTTCAAAACCAAGCTCTTTGAAACCTAGCTCATCCAAGGGCAAATGCCCTGCTGCTGAAGAACCTGCTCCTGAGTCAACTCAGCCTAAGCCAAGGTTTGTTCCATTACATTCACAAAGAGGTAAACCTTGTCTCCCTCTCAAATCAGTTAGAGAACCAAACATTGATCCTTTTGCTCATAAATCCCACTTCATGACATATCACCAGACTATAATCCTTTTAGATTTAGGTCTGCCATGAACAATGACTTTTATGAAGGAGTTATCAAGTACCGTAAGCTGTGTCCCTCTTTTCTTGCTGATTTACCTACTTTAAAAAAGAAAGGTTTTCCTTTTGTTGAAAATCTAAAATTTTTAGACTGGAATCATCTTTTTAAAATAAAAAAGCCTGTGTATCCTCTGTTGGTCAAAGAGTTTTATGCAAATATGACATACCATGAAGGAAGTGGGCATTCTTATGTTAAGGGCAGAGACATTGTTTTAAATGATGAAACAATCAGTGATTCTTTGAAGTATACTGATGTTGGGCAGTGTGATTATACATCTGTTAAGTGGGATGAAGGATTTTGTATTTCTTACAATGATGCTTTGGCTCACATTTATGAACATGTTTCCTTAATTGATGGCATCACACCCACTCACAAAGCCCTAGGATATGAACGTGTTCAGTTGCACCGAATTGTCAACCACATCTTACTTCCTCAAAGTGGTTCATATCAAAGAGTTTCTTACACAGACACACTTGTTTTGTATGCCCTAATCACAAAAACAGAAATTTATTTTGCCTATTTGATGGTTAGATACCTGTTTGATTATGTTAGAAGTGAGAAAGACAAAGCCCTTCCTTATGGCATGTTTCTAACTTGTGTTTTTGAGCATTTTGGTGTTGACCTATCAAATGAGGATTATGAAAATAGACATTCATATCTAAAAGGAGGTGGTTCAGTGAAACAGCAAAAAGGACCTACTCATTCTGAGATAGTGGTCTTAGATGATGAAGATGATGATTTTATTCCTGAGGAATCTCCTCCTCTTTCCACCGAGGGTACCTCCATCTCCACTGGACAAAAATCTACTTTGCTGAATGTTGTCAAAGATGTAGTCCAGGAGTTTGTCTCACACTCAAATCACATGATTGCCATGAGTAAGGAACAAAGGAGGCTAGCAAGCAAGCATGAGAATTTCCTCCGGAAATCAAAAGATAGAGTGGCTGTGTTCATGACGTTCATTGACAACCTTCAAAAGGATGAAGACCCTACCACTGATGCTGATGAGGAAGCTGATACGGAGGGAAATGGTTCTGATGCTTAGGATTGTCTCATCAAGTTACTGCTAACTACTCCTCTTTTTGTCTCATAAAAACTGTTTGTTTTATACATTGGTACTTATGTTTGTTATTTCCGGATGACTGTGATGCCTTAACAACTGCTGCACTTACTTTAAATTAATTTGGTGCCTTTAGGCTGTGCATTAAACTTTTTTTTTTTGCAGGATTTAAGGTGCTGCTTTTATTGATCTTGCTTATGCTCCACCCTTGATGACAAAAGGGGGAGTAAAAGCTGTTGAATGCTGAACTTTATTACTGCCACTGAATTTTTTGAGTTTCTTTTTAAGTTTTTAATTATGAATTCTGATTAATTACTGTTGCTGATAGTTTTGAGCATATAAATATTGTTTTGCAACTGTGCTACTGCAGGGAATGTATTGACATGCAAATTGGAACTTGCTTTCATATGTTGTTGGTTCGCCCTTGATTATTCTTGATGTTTTGATTTTGGTGCTGATATGATATGATAAATACTGGGCTGAATCTGTGTTGCTGGTTATGTAGTATCCCTTAGTCAAGTTGCATTATGTATAGCTCTTTTTGTAAGTATAATATAAACAAGAACAAAAAGGAAGAGCATAAATCTAGGGGGAGCTAATCGTGGAAAGGAAAGAGGGAGCAACACAAAAGCAAGCAACATCATTCAAAAGGAAGTTTCTTAACCATACTCAAATTCATTCCCTTTTGATCATTGTTTTAATTATGTTTGTCATCAAGGGGGAGATTGTTGAGTTAAGAAATTAACTATTATAATTGATGATGACAAACATTATTTTATTGGACAAAGCATATAATTAGTGTTGATTGTTTATGATTATATGAGGCTGATTATTTGTTGTTACAGGCCAAACTCATCATTGCAATTGCCCAAGATGAAGGAAAATAAGAAACAAATCTGGTGGGCTACAAATCATTTAACAAGCCCAAAAGGAGACTAGACAAGGAACCAACGGGCTGAACTTGATACAAACCCGATCTAAGTCTGATTGGTTCTCTCATTCAAACTCTTCCCATGTGCCTTCACCAAAAGCAATGTACACATATCTTGTCTCAATCAGAACTCAGAAAAAGAAAGAGAAAAAAGCTTAGTCCTTAAGTTATTCACAGAAGAAGAAAGAAAGAGAAGGTTAGGCAAGAAATGTTGAGGTCAAATCAACAAATTCAAACGAAATGAAGCTTAGGCAAAGGTTAAAGGTAAACCATTTCCTATTACATGCATACTGCTTTCCTCTCTTCTTTCTAACACTCTGCAAGTCCGAAATAGGATACAGGGGAAAGATGATTTGTGTTGTTCTCTGCTGTGCATCTACGGTCACAAGTAAGTCTTGGGGACCAAGTAGCTTCTCAATGACCAAAATCTGGGTTTACCATTGAGGATATCTGTTTTTTGCTTTCCTATGGTTTTCGGTTAACAAGAGAAGATCAGAACCAAAGTTTCTATTTTGAGGATTAATGGGAAAAAGTGAGTTGGTGGGTTGGTGAAGCAAAAAGCTCAAGAAGTTGACCTAGGAAGAGGAACTCAGCAACATGCAAGGAGATAAAAGAAGATTTTTTATCATTCAGAAGCAAGGAGAGATTGTAACGACCCAACTCCCAGTATGCCATAGTCATACAAGAAGCTAAGTGTTACTAACTTATCCTTCCTAATTATTAACTATTATTTAATATATGAGCCTGTTCCTTGTTAGAATGATGCCAATTTTTACGAGTAATCTTTTTTTTTATTATATCATTGCGGATAACAAGGTAAAATAAACAGGCATATATTGAGAGAAATAGAAAGGAAGCATAAAGAAACATAGAAACACAGCTGATAATATACATCATGTACACTATAACAAAACATGTAGCGTTTACACAAGATCAAGTCAGTTTACATCCTCGTCATCCTACGTAGCTAATATTTACACGACACTCCCAGGGCCTGGCCTATACAAAAAGCTGCTAAACTGGCACCCAGGCTAGCCTAACCACTATATAGCTCCTAGCTCTCGGGTGTACTAACACAAGTGAGAGACTAACTATCAGATAATGTCAGTCTAGAGTGTCATCAAAAGAATGCCCCTACGGCTGTCAAGCTATATCTACACGTGGTCGTTTGGAGAATCGTCGTGAGGCTCATCCATCTCCTCATCCTACTCTATCTCTATCTCAGAATCCTCCTCCTTTTCATCGTCAGCAGCTGCAGCTATACCCTCAGATCCCCCAGAAATATTGCTGTCACTATGTATAAACCATGCACGAGCACAGGTCCGTTCGCATATATAGGAGCTGTCCCACCGTCCAGTAGTGCCGGCTCATCAAGCTGTGGAAAGTCGGGGATCGGCTCAGGGGGAAAATCCCACTTTGGTGGTATCACAGGTACGTAGTTGCCAGCTAACTCAGGCTCATCAGGAATGATAGAGGGTTCGGGACCATCAGGAAAAGGATGTCCAGGTGCGTCAGGATGTAACCAGGATAAGGGAAAGTCGTAAGGAGTATCGGGGTCAAAATGTGGGCTAGACAGAGGATATTGAAAAGCTCGATTAGGTAACGCATATCGTCTAATACGAAGCTCCAAACCCATAATGAAGTAACTGTGATGTACCGAATCGTCGTAGACGTAAGGGTCCTCGAACTCATAGAAGATCATGCCCGTCTCCATCTGAGGGGGAGGAAGGGAGAGAAGGGGTAAGAACTGGGGAGTCCTTAGTAGGGTCGGGGTTATTAGTTACGTTCATTTATTTAGGGTCGATTAGCAGACGAATAATAGAATATAACGAAGCAGTAAACAAAAGACAAAGACAGAAAGAGAAAGTAAAAACATGAGAAAGCAGAACACAAACAAAATAATACAAGAAAATAAAACATAGAAATAGCATACAAGCAGACAAACATAAAGAAATAGATCACACACAGAAAGGAATGCAACAGAGAATAATGCGCAGACAAGAATGATGCATGTCTAGCCCTAGTGCAGGTAATGAGCTCATTTGTCGGTTTCTACCCGCTCCCGACGTAACCCGAAGTAGCTGAAACGGGTATGGCTTTCCAGTTGGCTATACCCCTGTGTACAGAAAATAACCCCTCTGCCACCACAGGGTCCACTGCACACAGGAAATAACACATCTGCCACTGCAGGGATGTATGCCGACACACCTTCTGTATACAGGAAATAACCTCTCTGCCACTACAGAATGGAACAGGTGGTCACGGTACTTCTGTAGCAGGAAATAACCCCTCTGCCTTATAGAAATAAAATATGGATCTGTACCGCAGGAAAGCGTTTCTCAGTTGTCGCACCATTATCTATCTGACTACCACAATGTAGCAGATGAACATATAGATATATCTGAGGTTGCCTTAATGCAACAAATGACCTCTCAATAGGTCCTCTCCTCTTTATCATATTACTTTTTTTACTTTGTCTCTTTATTCTGATCTGTTTATTCTTTTCTCTGTGCTTTTTTACTTTATTCTGCTTTCTCTGTTTAACGTATGTATTTAAAGCTTATGTAAATTTCGGTATGATTAGTTAGCCTGCCCCAAGTATAGGTTCATTAAGTCTATACTGAAACATTTTAACTTTTCATATAATACCTAACCCTATTCACAATTCAAGGACTAACTATGTTGCCCTAGTTCGTTCGCTAGTCTCTGTCTGTTTCTCTGTTGTTAAAACTTTACAGACTTTTTCTTTGGTTTTTATCTTTTCTTCAACTTTTTATCTTTTATTTATCTTTGCCTCACTAATATGTTTTTACCACTCCCTAAGTATTTTATGAAGGTAATTATGAGATTCTGCACTTAAAGTTGTCTTTCTAAAGCTTTTACAGAAAACTGCTTTTTTTGCATTATTTTATTATTTTTATTAAAATATTATTTTTAATTAAATATTATTTTTTAATATTTTATTATTATTTATTATTTTATCATTAATTTTTCGAAAATTACCTTACCTTTTACTTTTAACCTTTAAAATTTATTTTTTACCACCCGTAACTTTTAATATTTCTACTTTAACCACTCTAACTTTCAGAAATTACCAAATAACCCCCCAAACACCAAAACTTTTACTTCCTTACCCTTTTAAGGATCTAAAACCTGTTCTTCATTGTTCTTCATCACACTCAAAGTGTTCTTCGTGTTCTTTGTAAATTCTTCAGATTCTTTCTCTGTTTTTACCCGTTTTCCAGTCTTTTCAGCAACCAATTTTTACCATAATTCATAATAAATTTGCAGCCACTAAAACCCCATCTTTTATACATGATTTTAACATAAATTGAACCCCAATTTAAGGTTTAGGGTTTGTTTTTTCAGCAGCCATGAAGAACACAAATTCAAAGTTGAATATCATCAAATTTCATCAAATTTTCACCAAAATTTCAACAAGAATCACTCATATAAACAATCAATTTCAAGCATAACCAAACCATATCATAATCACACAATTCAAACACAATCAATCAAGATTAATTTTACCAAACCCTACCTTGATTTGCTGCTCCTAATTCAGTTAGATTTTCAGGTGGTCCTTAAGCACTTTTTCCTCCTAAATCACATCAAGAACAACTTTAAATCCAAAAACCCTCAACTAACCAAATCTCACTCAGAATGTTAGGAAGTGATTTCTAACCTTAGAATTTCTGGAAAGTCATGTTTCTTGGCCCTCAAGTCAAGTTAAGCATGATTCCTAAGGTAGAACATCAAGAAAACACATGTTTAAGCATGTTTCCTTGAAACTGAATCAAAAGAGAGATGGTGCAGCCAACTCACCTTGATTCCAGCCTTGATAAGTCATATGATCATGTAGAGAAATAAGAGAGGATCATTTTGGTTGGATTGGAATTTTGATTTGAGTTTTAGTTCAGCAGAAATCAAGCTTTGAAGATTTGGAACTAAAAACTTTTCTCTCTTTTTCTCTCTTCCTATTTTCGGCCACAAAGTAAAAATGAGCCAGCCTTGGGGGTTTTGGGGGTGTAGGGTGAATTTTGATTGGTTGGCTTGGAGGTGGATTAAAATAATATTAAAATATCTCAGGTGTATAACTACTAAAACTAGATGTATCGGAACACTTGTAAAAACATCTCTAAAAATTATTTTCTGAGCTACTAGCATAAATGACACTAGTAAAATATTTATTATGAGAATAAAATATGTATAATGAGGTCTTAGCATTGCTAAAGTCATCAGAGAGTGCTGGTGCTAAGCTGCACCAGTAAACTGTGAACCCAGTTAAACCGATTTTCTGTTTTTAACTAAAACTGACCAGGTAACCTTATAATATCATTCAAGAAGCTTATAATACTAATATAATTATAATATCATCCTATTATCTCTCTTCTCTCATAAATCGAGTCCAGTTTGTCAAACTGAGACTATTTACGAAAAACCGAATCAAAATTCCTAACCGATACGGTTCAAAAGCTAGGTTCTTCGTGACTGTGTTATCGAGCTTGCCTCATAAAAGGTTCTAACTTAAAGATGAAATAATAACAATGAGGATTGAGATACTTGGTGATATATCAGATCTTCTTCCCTTACTGATCCTCCGGAGTTCTCCGTACTTTCAGAAAAGATCTCGCGTACTCGAAAACCGGGGTTGTTACAGAGATAACCAGTGTTCTTGAGGTGTATGTTCTGAGAAGAGCTCTCTGAAGAAGTTCATCTACTTGGACAGTGCTTTCTTTCAAAGGAGCATTTCGCCAAAAATGAAAAACTGAATCAGAGACATGCAAATCTGGTTTATCACATAGCAAAGAGGCTGTTGAAGAATCAATCTCCTTCATGTTTTATAGATTATATTTTACTTTTTAATATTTATCTTTCTGTAATTTCTTGAGTGAAAAGGAATATTGAGAGAGATAAAGTAAAATCCAATGAGTGAAAAGAGTCTTAGTGATACACTTGAGAGAAAACCTAAAGTTATTTTAGATTTCTTTAGGTAAGTCTGTGTCTTGTATCTTGTACCTGTGAGGTATCCCTTTCTTAGTTGGGTTAGCACTAAGAGTGAAGAGTTAAGTATTAGCATAGCCAAAGTCAAGTTAGGTTAAAACTTGAGTGTGAAAGGATTGTGTCAATCTTGTGGAATTGGTGTGTGTAATACTTTAACTATAGTGGAAATTCCATCACTGTTGTGGTGGAGACTGGATGTAGGTTACATAGCACAAGGCAACCGAACCAGTATACATGATGGTGTTAGCTTTTCTCTTCTCTGCTCTGTCCTGTTTTCTGATATTCATGAGACAAAATGAAATTGTCTCATAAAGTTTCCGCTGCTGAGTTCAAACAGTTTTAAAGAGCAAATCAATTTTAAAGGGTTAAGTTTATTAGCACAAAAGAAAGTCATAGATTCAACCCCCCCTTCTCTAAGCCTTCTACAACCTTCATAAATATTAGATAATGAGTTTATAAACTTATCTAAATAATAAATAATCATCTAACATAAAAACTCAAGACAAGATAAATAACTAAACTCTGACTTATATTCGTTTAAATTACAATCCACAAATAATACAAAATATTCAAAGCAATACTTGCTAATTCCCTTAGAACTTCCATTCCTATAAGGAACAAAATAAACATTTGTCAGGTCTGATCTTCATAATGGAAATTCATGATATGATGATTGTTACATCATCACTAGTTGTTACTTGTTTTTTTGGATTTTTTGAGCCACGAAAAGAAGAAAATCAGCAGTGATGGACTTGGCTTCTTCAGTTAAACCTCCATCTACTGTGGAACTAAATGCCACTCTTGCCTCTATCAAAATATCAAATATTGTAATTCAACTGTAGTTAAATGCACTAAAGATGAAAAATGGTTAGGATCCTAACTTATCTTCCTAATTTTTAAAGAATGTAAGAGTATCCATCAGGTTAAGAGTGACCAACCTCTTTAGGAAAATGAACACCATTTTCCTTTTTTATAGCTTCAGCCCTGATTTGATGCACCATTATTTTGTGATGTATTTTGGACTAAATTGAGTGGTTTGTGTCAAATAATCTCACACTTATCCATTGAATTTGCATGCTTTTCACTTCATTCCCAGTTTTGTGTTATTATTGAAAACTTGCTTCCTAAGCCTTTAAGTTGTCAATTTTTAATTCTCCTTTTTACCATTCGATACCGTGATCTGTGTGTTAAGTGATTTCAGGCTATATAGGGCAGTAATGGATTAAAGGATGGAGAGGAAGCTTTCAAAAGTGGAAGGAACACAAGAAATCATGGAGCTAAACAGCAAGAATCGACGCGCACGCATGCCTGATGCGTGCGCGTGCATTGGCGCATCATACAGCGACGCGTATGCGTGACAAGCACAGAAGCCCAGCGATGCATACGCGTGACTGACGCATACGCGTGACATGCGTCATGTGCTGCAACTACAGAAGACGCTAGGGGCGAGTTTGGGCTGACTTTGGACCTAGTTTTTGGCCCAGAAACACAGACTAGAGGCAGGGGACAAGCAGAGACTCAAGACACATTCACATTCACTTAGCTTTTAGTTTTAGTTTTAAATTCTAGAGAGAAAAATACTACTTCTTCTAGGGTTCTTCACATTCTTAGATTTTTAGTTTTATGTTTTTGGATTGGAGATTGAGAGAGCTACATCTACCTTCGATTGAAGTTTTCCATATTATAGTTTGCTTTTCTATTACTCTACTCCTTTGTCTTTCATTTAAATTGCTCGTGGTCATATTTGGATATTTTTTATTTTGGAAGTTATTAATGTAATGAACAATTTTTACATTTAATTTCATTTCATGTTTAATTTTCTTCAATTAATTATTAGCTTCAAAATTTTCTTTTATTAATTTAATTTAATTACCATGTCTTCCATCTACTCTCTTTACATGTTTGTGAAAATAGAATTCATGTCAATGGAGTAGACTCCCAACTTGACTTTGGAGTTGATTAATAGGAAACCCTTGAGTTGGAATACTCAAGTGTTGACATGTAATTGGAAATTGCTGCCAATTGGATTTTTACTAACTCTAATCCTTCTCTAGAAAGGGATTAGGACTTGTGAGTCAGAGTTGGTATTAGTTACTTGACTTTCCTTTATTAGTTAGAGGATAACTAAGTAGAAGCAATAACTTTTTACTATTATACTTGGAAAAATCAACAAGGATAGAGATTCCGATTAATCTTCTCCTTGTCAAGGCCTTTTACTTCAACTATCTAATACCTCTTATCATTATTTGCTGCTTTAATTGATCGCCGTTTATTTTTCCATTTCCAATCCTAGAAATTTCTCAGAAAATTCATGACCAATAAATTGCACTCTTTTGTCAACTCTTTGGGAGACGACCTGGGAATTCTACTCCCAGTTAATTGATTCTAAATTGTGACAACTCTTTTTAAATTGACAAATGGGAATTTCGTTGGTTAGGAACTGTACTCACAACGCTACTTTTATAAGGATTTCTTAACCGGCATTTTCCCGCCCATCAATTTTTGGCGCCAATGCCGGGGAGTTATAACAATGTGCTAAATTATTGGTTGGTGTAAATATTTTTTTTATTTACATAATTGCAATTTTTATTTTATTTTTATTTGTGTGTTTTTGGTTATTAGTAGTTTTATTATTAAATTTTCTTAATGTATTTTATTACCATAAGCTTAATGTTTGTTGCTTTGAATGACGCGTTCATTACCGGATCCGAGCTTAGCTACATTTGATTCTGAGATTGAAAAAACTATTTCACGTATTAGGCGAGCTCGGCGACGGTTAGCCTTTGAGGGTGGTGAAGGGGTTTCTACCAATTCACCAGTTTTATCTAAGGTTGAGTCTGAAGTGTCATTTGAGGAAGAAACAAGCTCCTCTTCTACTGATTCTGTTGATTTAAGTGCAGGTAATATGGCGGAGCCTAGAAGGATTACTCTCCAGGAAGTAGGAGCTCCAGACTTTACACTGCAACCATATAAAATGCGTCATCTGAATTTGGCTGTGGATTTTGAACTGAAGACCGCTCTGATTAATCTACTGCCCAAGTTTCATGGCTTACCTGCTCAAGAGCCGATCAAGTACCTTAGAGATTTTCAGACAGCATGCTCAACTACTAGGCGGCATGGTGCGGATGAGACTACTATTTGGTTATATGCCTTCCCATTTTCTCTTGAGGAAAAGGCAAGGGAGTGGTTCTACACTCAACCTGAAGAAGTTGTTACTAATTGGGATCTGCTCAGAAGGAAATTTCTGGACAAGTACTTTCCAGCTGAAGTTTTAGATAGACTGAGGAAAGAAATTTTCTGCATCATCCAAGGCGAATCAGAAACTCTTTACAAGTATTGGGAACGCTTCAGGAATCTCCTAGATTAGCTATTTTTGCCAAGGCATGAAGCCTCAAGACAAGACTATCTTAGATGCTGTGAGTAATAGCTCTCTGACTAAGTACAAGACAGCGATAGAAGCGTGGTAACTGATCACTGATCTAGCTGAGTCTACCCAAAATGTAAGGCACAGGAACAACCATCCCAAGGCTATTGCAGAGGTTTTCTCTCGTAGTGAGACAGCTGCTCTCACAAAGACTCTGGGAGAGATGACCAACATACTAAAGCAACTCCAACTTAATCAACAACAACCTCAGCCTCCTCCACAACAACAGTGTCAACAGTTGGTCCCTCAGAGAGTGTGTAGAATATGCGCTTGCTATTCTCACTACACTGATGAATACCCACAACTTCAACAAGAAGACAACACCTTGGTGGCTACCAATATTTACTACAACCGTCCTAATCAAGGGTATAATCAACAAGGTGGTAATTATAACCAAGGTAGGAACTAAAATCAAAGTTGGCAAGACAACTCCAACCAAGGATGGAGAGACAATTCCAACCAAGAGTGGAGAGATAATTCCAACCAAGAATGGAGGGACAACTACAATCAATGAGGCAGAGACAATGGTGGAAATCAGAGGTGGAACAATAACAACAACTATCAGCAGAACTGGTATCAACAGAACCCTCTATACCAACAGCAAAACCAAGGCCAAACTTACCAAGCACCTCATCAAAGGCAAGCCCAAGCACCTCAAAACAACTAACCACAAGCCCCTCAAATTACCTACCCCCTTCTTCCTCTAATGATGAGATGCTTCGCTCTATTGCGCAAGGACAAAAAGACCTTCAGAATACAATTAACTCTAGCATCACCGGTCTTACCTCCACTATACAAGCTCTCATATCCCGCATAGAACTACCCTCTACCGCCAATAGTCAACCTTCAAACTCTAGTGCACTCCCCTCTCAACCTTTACCTAACCCCAAAGATGGAATCAATGCCATTACTTTGAGGTCCGAAACTACATTGTAAGAGAGGAGTCCCGAAGAGCCAAGCTCAAAAGAAGACATTCAAGTTGAAGACATTGTTGAGGTAGAAGAAGTTGAAGAAGAGGAGGAGGTACAAGATGCGGTTGAAGAAGAAGCAGTTCAACCAAGGAATGGAGTACCTAAGGAAGATGAAGTTACAAGAGAAGTAATTCCCATTCCTTTTCCATACCTTGCTAGGAGGACAAAGAAGCAAGTAGAGCTAGACCCCAAGATGGTGGAGATCTTCAAAAAGGTTGAGGTAACTATTTCCCTTTTTGATGCTATTTGCCAGGTACCTAAGTATGCTAAGTTTCTAAAAGATTTATGCATGAATAAAGATAAAATAAATGATTTAGAAATTATTTCTCTAGGTAGCTCTATTTCTGCTTTAATGGGTGATATACCGGAGAAGTATGGTGATCCTGGTCCTTGCATGGTTACTTGCACTATAGGGGTGTACAATTTTTTGATTACATGTGTGATTTAGGTGCATGTGTGAGTATTATGCCATTATCTGTATATGATGCCTTGAGGCTTCCACCCTTGAAAAGGTCGGAAGCACATTTTGTTTTGGCAGATAAGAGCATAATCTCAGTGGTTGGCATCGCGGAGGACGCCCTAGTGAGCATTAAGGGGTTGACATTTGATGTGAGAATTATTGCCAGTTAGAATCAATCAAAACTAGAATCAATTTGTTGGTAGCATAGTCTAAACCAACAATGAATTCTCAAGATCAAATTTCAAATCCAAAGGATATGTCACAATTCAAAACCAATTCATTTCCGGGAGTTTCAATTCCCGGGTCGTCTCCCAAGGACACTTGAGACCAATGAGTGTGGAATCTTGGTTATGAGGATCATGGGATTTTCAATAAAGAGATAAACATATAAAGCAATGAAAGAACATGCAAAATTGTAATAAATAAACCAATAAAGGAATCAAAGAAGTAACTATGCAATATAGACAAGTAAAGTGTAAAAGGAACTAATGTAATGTGTATAAAAAAACTTAAGCATAAAAGGTATCTTGGCTTGGACTGAGCTAAGGGTCCTTTCCTTGTTAGAACCGTAACTATGCCAACTAGAATGGATCAATCTCACTTGATTAACCCTCACATTGGAGAGAAAGTTAAATGAGCATAAGTGTTCTTAACCCACAAATCCTAAATTTCTTGCCAATTGCGTTAGCAACAACATAGCGTTAGTGGGAACAAGAACAATTAACAATCCAAAATTAACACTACATTCCAACTTTCGGAATCCAATTGCTCACTTTCCCCAAGCCAAGAGATAGAAAACTAGCCCAAAATTATACTTGACATTTTGTCAAATACTTGGTGGGCAAAAACCTTAAACATGGGAAAAATGAGAAAAAGCTTGGAGCCAAAAGCAACAAATGATCTCAATCAACAATAAAGACTCAAGAAATTATGTAACAATCATCAATTATCAAATTCATCAACAAGAAATGGAAATTGCAAAAGAAAAGTGAAATTGAACTATAACTTGAATTATAAGAAAGTGTAAGAACAATGTAACTATAAAGAGTAGTAACAAAGAGATACTTACAATGGAAATTAGCAAAATCCAAGATCAAAAATGGAAATGGCACTTGAATGTAAAACCATAGTATAAACCCTAGTAGAGAAGATGATGAAAAAAACTTAAAGAAAAACTATACTAAAGCTATCTACCACTACTCCTAAACTATACTAATGTTATGCTATGTTATGGTCTTCATTTTTCCTTCCTTATGAGCTAAATGGCTTTAGAAATGGGCCTCCAAACCACCAAAATTGCGAGTCACGTGAAATTTTAATGAAGGCATGTGCGTCCACCTGTGCGGACGCACAGATGTGTGCGTCCGCACACTGCTGAAAATCTCTACCCGTGCGTACGCATAGGAGGTTATGCGCACACACACTAAGGCTGCGTTTGTTTTCGAGAATAGGACAGGACAAGACACTAAAAACAGGACAGGACAAGACACTGATGGACAGAGACACAAAATTTTCTGTTCTTGTATTCTGTTTGGTGATAAATTAGAACAAATTATGAAAATCTAATTTATTCTCATTTTTTTCATTCAAAAAATTTGAGATGAAAAATATAATAATAAAAAATATAATTATGAAAAATTAATCAAAATAATGAAAGAAAAAAAAATAAGTTGTGTCCCTTGTTAGTGTCTCCGTGTCCTTCCTGTCAGGATAGACACAAAATAGACTAATTCAGTGTCTCTGGACACATCGTCTCTGTCCATATCTCCTCTGCCAAACATAATTTTGTGTCTCTGTGTCTATGTCTCAGTGTCCTGTCTCTGTAAACAAACGCAGCCTAAGCAATGCTTGTTTGAACGTGTGACATGCACGGTGCGGCCCACGCGCATGCGTGGCTCTGATCTGATGGCTGTGCGTACGCACACTAGGCTGAGCTCTTCTCCTTTGATTCTTCATTCTTCCTCCACTTTGAATGTTCTTCTTCCATTTTCTCCAAGCCATTCCTACCTTATACCTCTGAAATCACTCACAAATAACATCAAGGCATCAAATGGAAGGTAAAGGGAATAAAATTAATCAAATTAGGCCCAAAAGAGAATGTTTTCATAATCAAGCACAAATTAGAAGGAAAGTTCAAATGCATGCTATTTAGTGGAATAAGTGCAAGTTTATATGATGAAATCCATTCAAATTCAACCAAAAATCATCATCAAATATGGATTCATCAATTCCCCCACACTTAAACACTAGCATGTTCTCATGCTAAACACACTCAAAGGAGATAGATGAAAGAAAAACGATTTATTCTATGTACTACTTAAATGCATGCAACTATCATAAAGGTTACTACCAATATGTACTATGAAAAGAGTTGGTAAAACAAACCATGAAATTCCAATCCATCACAAGAAGGCTTTGGGGCAAATACAAAGAGTTTATGCACTAAAACCAATATCCGAAGAATTGAATTGAACTTTTCAAAACTAATCAACAAACAACTTGCAAGAAGATACAACATGAGATGCAAGAACATAGAATTGAGCGATCGAACCCCTCACCGGATGTGTATTCACTCAATTTGCTCAGTGTTTAGGGCTTAATCACTCAATTCCCCTTTTATCATGCTTTTCAAAGATTTGCACTTCATCTAACAATCAACTAGTATTTGATGCATGAAAGACAAATATCATGAGGTCTTTGGAGGGTTGTAATGGGGCTAGGGTTTAGGTAGGGTAAATATGGTCATGTGGGATTAAAGAATTAGTCTTTTGATTAGCTTAAGTGTCCACCTAATCCTATATTACCTATATATTCATAACAATGCATCCTATCTACCCAATTTTCTCCTATCTCACTTTACTCATGCACTTTCTTTTCGAAACATGAACATATGCATTCTTTATTTCAACTTTTTATTTCACTTTCTATTATGCACATTTTTTTTGAAATTATTTCTTGTCTTCGTTAACACAAGAGATGCATATGACCTAAAACAAAGAGCACATGAGCATTTTTCAATTGCCAATTTTTCACAATGAGTTCCATGCCTCTATCACCAATGCTTCCCAACAATTCCCCCTACACTTAGAATATACACACTAATCCACCCAAGCTAATCAAAGAGTAATTCAAGGACATCAATGGTTTTTCGCTTAAGGGGAAATAATGTGCTAAAATCATAACAAAAGGGAATTACAGGCTCAACAGGAGTTCACAATGGTGAGTACAAGGGTTGGCCATATAGGTTGGTGAGTTTTACATTAAAGATGGCCTCAATCATGCTAAATGCATCCAAACAACAAATACAGGATATAAAGAATCATGCAAATCAATTATCACAATCAAGAAAAAGGAGTAAAATCACACTAGAACAAACATTATGGTTGAAAAATGCAACCATCTATCAAGGCTCAAATCTTATAAGGTATGTTGTTCTAGCTCTTTTCTATGTTCCACAAACAGAATACTTCGAGCAAGTCAAAAAACACAAAATTTTTCTTCAATTCAACCGATGGTATGCCCTAAGAAGGATTTCATGGAAATTCCTTGGTGTTTCACCAAACTTATTCATTCTATTATGAAATCATGCAAACATTAACTACCATATAACTATGAACACTAAAGGGATATATATAGACAAACTAACTAAGATGCAATAAAGATAAAGCTACTAAAATTTAGTAAAAAGAACTAAAAGAGTATTGCAAAGTGGTTTGAGAAAAGAAATTTTTAACTCCACGAAGTCAATCCTCCCCCACACTTAGTTCTTGCATGGTCCTCCATGCTTGCTTCAGATCCGGGAGAATGAAAACTTCGGGGCCACCTTCAGCTAGTGGTATCGGGAATGGGTTGGTCACTTTCTTCATACTCCTCCCCAACTAGCTCGAATAAAGCCTCGGGAGTTGGGCCAGGGTCTCTTCCTTCTAGCTTTGTCGCTATCCACTCAAAGCGCTTCTGCTCCAAATGCTCTATGCGGTGGATATCGTGCAAGATATCTCGAAATAAATCCGGAAGAGTCCAGAGAACTGGTAAAAGAGTTGATGAGGTTGGTAGACTTGATGGTGGTGCTACTGGTGCCTTCCTCTTCGAGGGTGTCTTTGCTAATGATCTATCCAATTCTCCCCTCGGAATGAACTTGTTGCCTCTTGGAAACTCGAACATGATGTTCATTGGTTGCCTCTCTACCCCACTGCGTTTGCTAAGTGCTTCACCATCGACGGAAATGGAATGTTGGTATTTTTCTTCTCAACCAATTTCCAAATCGATTTGCGCAACAAAGGGACAATGGCTATATGCTTCCCTTGCATAATAGCCCAAAGTAGCAAAGCAGTTCTAAATCTGACATGGGTAGTGTGGGTGCTCGAGATGATGTAGTCCACCACAATCTGATGCCATATACGAGTTTCAGCATTCAAATCAGAGTATGCAATAGTAGTGAGACCAGAATTCCTCCCTTTGCTATACTCCCAAGATGCACGAGGACGGCCTATTCTCTCAAGAATGGGAGTCAGAGATATTCTTCCTTCTCAAGCGGAATGTGGGGGATGTTCAGAATAGCTTCTAGATCTTGATTGGAAGTATCCAACATATTTTCCCGGAGGAATACTGACTCCACTTCCCAAGATTGGTAGTTCGCATAAAATTTCCGCACCATAGTTTCATTGACTTCAATGGATTCTCGCTTGAGAAATTTCCAATAAAGTGAGGCAATCCTTTGATGAATAGTCACCTTGTACTGGCTTGGAATCTTCAACGGCCGCTCTCAATGGATTGCGCGCTTCTCAATAGCCTCGTATTGAGAGTCGGCTCTTCGGTTAACCAAGGTATTCGGTTTAGCACCTTGGCGATTCCACCAAACAATAGGAAAGCGATTGGTAGTTTGCACATCCGGTGAAGTAACCGGTGCCTTACCCTTCTTTCGCATCTTGAAAACAAAATAAAAAATTTTTGAGATCATAGGGCAACAATAAAACAAAATTATTGAGGGAGCCCTAACAAGGTTAAAGGAAGCTCTAAAAATAGTGTGATTTACAAAAGCACAGTGTGTATATTCCAATGATGCGCGTGGTTGGAACACACACCGGCCGGATACCACGGCAACTACACTGTTTACTGGACAAAGCTCACTACTTCTCAAATAAGTGCTTAAGTTGCAAGGCTAAAGCATGGACATAAAAGCAACTTCAAGCTTGCACCAATTAATTCATTAACACGATCTGAATGTAATGGTCATTGACGTTGTTGGCAAGAAATTTCATTAGCAAAAGAGTGTACAACAACAATAACCATTCATTCAAAGTGAAGTGTCAATTGCTCATCCTCAAGAGGTGGTAACCACATGTGCAATGTTCTTAAGTTAAGGCCAAAGGATGTTTGATCAAGACATCATCTAAAGTTGAACAATTGTAAAGTGATTACCGAATCTAAATTCCGAGATGAATAATGACAATTGAATTTCACATAACATAATGCACTTGTAACCAAAATCACACATCAACAAACAAGGAAATGCATTGCTGAATTCACTTAACTACCATCAAAAGTCATAAATGAAGTTGCACAATTCATACAATATGCCTAACAAGAGATAATTTGAATACATATGATGGCCATGTCATTAGAATCAAACAAAATGTTCAGTGAGGCATTTCATCAACCATGTGATATGAAATGTGCAAGCTTAACACAATTGATGCTCAAATTCAATCATAATCAACCCATAATCAAATATCAACACTTGCAATACACAAAAGACAAAGAAAAAATACTAAATTCAATCTAAGCAACATGAAAACAAGATCAAAACAATTGCAAAAATCAACAAAAAAGGAAGATAAGAACTTGAAAATTGAAGATTGAAACAAACAAGAAATGAGGAAGAAACAATGGCACTTCTTATAGCCACTACGAGTTGCGGCGGTTGGGTTCACCGGAAAAACGCCGGAGAGGGAGAACTCACCGGTGGTGAAGAAAAGAAAAGAGAAAGGAAAGAAAGAAAGAAAAGAAAAGAGAAGAGAAAAGAGAAATGAGAGAGAAAGGTTATGAGAGAGAGAGAGAGAGGTGGTGGTGGCTTGATGGCGGTGGTGGCCGGTGGCAGGGTCGCCTGGAACTGAGGGCTGTGGTGAGAGGAGCAGCAACAGCAAGAAAAAAAGAGAGAAAATAAAATTGCTGCTCAACAGGGTAGGTTTCCCTGTTAACGCTCAAAAAGAGTCGTGTGCGGGCACACAGAGGCCTGTGCGGATGCACAGAAAGCAGAAATTACAAGGGTTACGAACGCGCACAGCATGCGATCACCGCGACCAGAAGGGGTGTATAAGCGTGTGCGGATGCATAGCAGTGAGCGCGCACACAGTAGTTGCAAGAAAGAGGAGTGTGTGCGTACGCATAAGCTGGTGCGTACGCACAAGACACGAAAAGGTTGGGGATGCAGGCGCATAAGTACGTGCGCTCGCACAAAAAGCTTCTCTTCTTTTTTTTTTTAGGAATTGCTTGAGGTACAGAGTCGTGTGTGCATGCGCACATAGGTCCGTGCGCATGCACAGGGACAAAGATAGGGGAAGGTTGTTTACGCGTACAGCTCATGATGATGCTCCCACCAGAGGGGTTGTCAATCGGTGTGCGGGCGCACACGTCTGTGCGACCGCACAAGAAGCGTGATAAGAGACAGTCGTGCGTACGCACAAGGCAGTGCGCACGAACAAGGCATCAAAAATAGGGCAGCGCCCACACACAAGCAGTGCTGGCGCTGCGACTAGAGGATGCTGCAACAAGTGTGTGAGCGCACAAGGGCGTGCGCTCGCACAGATGATGGAAAATGCAGTTTTGTGCGCGCGCACAGGGTGGTGCACACGCACAGGTGCCCTGTTTCACAATTTTTTTTTCTTTTTAAAACTAAGGTTTTTTCCTATAGCATAGCAACATACCAATCCCAAATCATACAGACAAGCAAATTTCATGATCCACAAGCAATCCAACTTATTCAATCCAAAAATACCAAATCAAAACTAATCTAATCATCATACCATAAGAAAGCAACTAATTTAAAGAGCTATATACAAAAAGACAAAGTTGGAACAATGTTACCATGGTGGGATTGGTTTAAAGTCCTAAGTTGGACTTTGCATGGCTTCATTGGTCACTTTGAAACTTCTTCAAGGAGGAAAATCTCCAACTCCTTGGTATTCTTGGGTTGAGTGTGATCTCTTGAATCGGACTTCTTGGCATCCTTCTCTTCTTCTTGCTCTTTGCCAACCTCAATCACTTCATCTTCGACTATATCGCACCCAAAGATTGAATAGAATTCGAGGATGGGTTTCCTGGATTCCTCCAATGTGAATCTTGCTACATTGCCATCAGCTTCAAAAGATTAGACTCCTGAATGTGCATCTAGCTTGAACCGGGATGTCTTTAGAAATGGCCTTCCCAGTAGAATGGATGATTGGCTCCTTGGCCTTGAGTGGTTCCTTCTCATCTTTCTCAACATCTTCCTCTTCATCCTTCATCACTCCCATATCTTCTTCCACCTCTTCCTTGTGGGTTTTCTCACTTAAACTTGTAGGCACAACACCAATTTCATCCAACTTGGTGCCGCTCCTAAGGGTGATAGCATTGATGCTCCCTTTAGGATTCGGTTGAGGTTGTGAGGGCAAACCACTAGAAGTTGAGGCTTGTTGGGCATTTTGTGTAGTTGGAGGAGAAAGAGTCAAATGGGTGAGTGCTTCGGAAATTGTAGCCATATATGCTTCTTGTTTCTTGTGAAAGTCCCGTTGCTCTTGCATAAAGGTTTGGAGTGTGTCATTCATGTAAGGTTGATTAGGAGGAGGACCTTGATTGCCTTGAGGAGGGATAGGTCTACTATTTGGGTGTTGATACCTCCCTTGAGGTTGAGATTGTGGGGGTTGTTGGTAGGATTGTTGGTATTGTGGTTGACCTTGAGGAGCTTGATGAGAGTAGGCTTGTTGGCTTGGGTAAGGTTGAGCTTTTGGGGCTTGGTTCCACCTGTTAGAATTATCCCTCCACTCTTGGTTTTGACTTCCTCCATGTTGATTGTAGTTGGGTCTTTGTGGGTATGGATTGGCTACCGCTAATGTAGTGTCCTCTTAGAGTTGAGGGCACTCATCAGTGTAATGGTTGTTACAAGCACAAATACGGCATGATCTTGGTGGTCCCTCAATTCTTGGAGGTTGAGGTGGAGTAGATAGCAAAGCTTGGGGAATTTGTTGCCCTTGGGTGATTTGTCTCAACAAAATTGTCATTTCATCGAGGATCTTTGTCAAAACGGCATCTTCGGAAGGAGAAACTTCACTTAAAGCTTTTGGTTGTGGGTTTTTTGCCCTTGAGTGTTGAGTGGAGTCCGCCAAGTCCGCTATGATCTCCCAAGCTTCCTCGGCGGTCTTGTTTTTGGTGAGGGATCCTCCACTAGAGGCATCTAGGAGAAGCTTATCTTGGGTGTTCATCCCTTGACAAAAATAGCTAATAAGGACCAACTCGTTAATACGGTGGTGGGGGCAAGCTTCCAACAACTTCTTGAATCTCTCCCAATACTCATAAAGAGTCTCCCCATCTTGTTGCACAATGCAAGATATTTCCTTCCGCAGCTTATCTGTTTTCTGTGGTGGGTAGAACTTTTTCAGAAATTCCTTACGCAACAAGTCCCAATCAAAAATCACATCTCCCGGTTGAGTATAAAACCATTCTTTCGCTTTCCCCTCCAAAGAGAAAGGGAAAGCGAACACCAAAACTGCTACTTCATCTGCACCATGTCGTCTCGCAGTGGAGCATGCAACTTGAAAATCCTTAAGATGCTTAAGAGGGTTGATAAACCCCATTTTTAGGGTTTATCTTGTGCTTAATTTAGTAGATTCTATCCATTATTCTCACACTTATGCACATAAATTGCATGTTTTACATTTTCCTTCCTAATTTTGTGCTATGATTGAAAATATGCTTCTTTGGCCTTAAATTGCTAATTATTAATCCTCTCTTATTACCATTTGATGCCGTGATATGTGTGTTAAGTGTTTTCAGGGTTTATAGGACAGGAATGGCTTAGAGGATGGAAAGGAAGCATCCAAAAGTGGAAGGAATACAAGAAATTGAAGGAATTGCTAAGTTATCAAGGCTGACCTCTTCATACTAAATCGACCATAACTTGAGCTATAGAGGTCCAAATGAGACGATTTTAGTTGCGTTGAAAAGCTAACATCTGGGGCTTCAAAATGATATGAAATTTGCCATAGTTGTCATGCAGTTAAGTGATGCGCACGAGTGCATTATGCATACGCATGACGTGCGCCACGTGCAGAAATTACAGAAGACGCTTGGGGCAATTTCTGGGCTCCTTTTGGCCCAGTTCCAAGCCCGAAAACACATATTAAAGGCTGCAGAGTAGAGGAATCAAGGATACAACTTTCATTCACATAATTTTAGGTTTTAGATGTAGTTTTCTAGGGAGAGAGGCTCTCTCCTCTCTCTAGGGTTTAGGGTTCTTAGTTTAATCCTTTTCAATTTCTACATTCTATCTTATTTCACTTTAGTTTCTCTTCTACTTTTAATTGTTCTAGCATTCTAGTTTATCTATTTTCCTTGTTGATTACTTTAATTCCCCCATTTATTTTATGAATTCTCATGTTAGATTTAATTTTTTACTTAATGCAATTTGAGGTATTTCATATTTATGATTGCTTTCTTCAATTTCTGTTATTGATGCTTGCAATTGGTTGTTTGGATTTTATTATCTCTTATTGCTTTTCTATGCTTTTATGTTATGCCTTCCAAGTGTTTGATAAAATGCTTGGGAGGGTTTTAAATTAGCTTTTTATGTTCTTAGCTTAGATTGAGTAATTGGAGACTCTTGAGTTATCAAGCTCTTTTGTTGATTAGCAATTGAAAGTTGCTAGTTGATTTGAATTCCACTAACTCTTGTCTTTCCATAGGAGTTGACTAGGACTTGAGGAATCAAATTGATTTATCCACTTGACTTACCTTCATAGTTAGAGGTTGACTAAGTGGGAGCAATGGACAATTGATGATGATAATGAGGATAGGACTTCTAATTATCAATCCTTGCTAAGACTTTTCTTAATTACTAGTTTACTTTCTTGTCATTTACATTCCTTGTTCAACCTTTACAAAAACCCAAAAATATACTATCCCATAACCAATAATAACTACACTTCCTTGTAATTCCTTGAGAGACGACCCGAGGTTTAAATACTTCGGTTTTTTTTTTATTGGGTTTGCTTTAGTGACAAACAATTTTATTTGCATGAAAGGATTATTTGTTGGTTTAGAAACTATACTTGCAACGAGAATTCATTGAGGAATTCTAAACCGTCAAAAATTCATTCATCAAAATGGCACCGTTGCCGGAGAATTGCAAACGTGTGCCTTATTATTGGTTATTGTGAATATTGTGAATAAATTTGCTTTTTGGTTTCTTTATTAGTTGTTTCTAGGTTTAGGAGTTTAGTTTCATTATTCCTTATTAGTTTTTGTTTTTATTTTCTCTTGATACTATGAATTCTCACCCCTTTGGCTATGAGTTTGGTCACAATTATGTTGTAGGAAATGGAAGCTACAATGAGAACATGCATCAAGGTTGGGAGAATCAAAGATGGGAGGAGTCACAAGGATTTGATCAACCCTTTCGGCAACAACCTCCTCCAATGTGCCATGAGCAATAACCATCCTACGATGTATTCCAAGGCAATGGTTATGGTGGACCTTTTCGTGACAATCAACCTCCACCAATTTACTATGAGCAAGAGCCATTCCGAGGTGCGTACCAAGACAATGGATATGGTGGACCCCCTTGTAGTTACCAACAAGCCCCACCATATGCCTATGAATCCCCTCCTCAATATAGCTTTGAACCACCATACCCACAAGCCCCTTTCCACCATTCACCTCCATATGACCCTAACCCTTATCCACCACACCAACCACTATATGAACCATACCCAGAACCACCACCTCAATATACACCATCTCCATACCCTTATCAAGAAGAACCACCTCCGTATTGTGAGCATTTTCTCCCGACAAATGAACCTCCTATCCACCCCAAGCTCCCAAAGATAATACCTTTAGTGTTATTCGCCAAGGGCAACAGGAGCTTCAAACCACACTTACCTCTGCTCTCACCGGTTTTACCTCTACTCTCCAAGCTCTTATATCTCATGTGGATCCATCCTTTATCCCAATACTCAACTCTCAAGCTCTAGTGCACTTTCTTTTCACCCATGTCCATCAATCCAAGAGCAACATGATCCAAATTACGCTATTAACATGGAACAAGAGAGAAAGGATCATCTTAGGGACGTAATGGATCGAGTTCACGTATACATACTTCAAGAGAAGCAAGAGGAGGCCCAAAAAGTGGAGGTAGGAGAGACCCTTGAAGATGAAGGAGTAGTTAAAGAATTAGGGGGAATTAAAGAAAGTTGTCAAGAGGTGGAAGTTATCAAAAACCGAAATTATCGAAGAAGAGGAAGTGGTTGAGGACTTAGTAGATGCGGAACCTCCCTGGAAAACTTAAGTCATAGAGCCTCCTTCCAAGACGTTTGAATTTGATGTTGAGGAGGGTGTACAACCTCCAAGGCATATCATGGTTGAAGACTTTGAGGAGGTTGATCATGAGATGGGATCAATAATTAATGAGTTTTTACCTACAATTGAACCCTCTCACATTGAACTAGAGGAAAAGATTAATGTTGCAGAAGCTTGTCAAGAGGTGGAGATCATCATAGAGGAGCCGAAGAGATTGAAGCATACATTGGCAAGGCTGCCACTGGAGATACCTCCCCCCAAGCCATTACCATCCAACAAAATATTCAAGTGGATAAAATTCTTATCCTTAAACTGTACCTTCCCTCTTGAATATGGTCTGGTTGAAACGGATGGACAACTTAGAGCTATCTGCAGTTTTAAGAGTAAAAGGGAGACGGTTAGCGGTTGGCAACAGCATCCTAGGTTCGTTATGGCTGGGAGCTCAAGGCCTAATTGCAAGGGTTGGAATAATTCTCAATTGATTGGGTCTAGGAGGATGTTTGGTTGCTTAAATGAGAATTCCAAGGATAAACCACCCGGTTGGAACAATGATGATCAACTTGAAGACGGGTGTAGAAACAAGATTTGGGGATCCCGGCATACAAGAGGATCAACTTTGGGAGCTTGAAGCTTGTAAAGAACTTCATCAAGGCTTGGAGAACTCACTTGGAGATGTTAGAGCTTATTGGAAGTCCAATCATTGGTGGAAGTTTCAAGATGAGTTCAAGCACAAGCCACCATGACAAGGAGCTCACCAAATGTCCAACTTAAGGACAATAACTAAAATGGCTAGGTGGGAGACAACCCACCATGGTATGATCCTCCTTTTTATTAGTTTTAATTTATTTCTGTCAGTCTTAATTTTCAGTCCTGCATATTTACTTTTATTTTGCATTAAAAAAAAGGGAATCGACGCGCAAGTATCTGCGACGCGCACGCGTCGTACGTGTATGCGCAAATGAACAGAGAGTTGCGCGAGAGCCGAGCGGGAGGGGTGCTAGGCACATAGCCAGACCCACGCGTACACGTGCCACACGCATACGCGTCCCCTGCAATTTTGCCAATCCACGCGTAAGCGTCAGTGACGCGTACGCATGGAATGAAAAATCGGCGTAGTAAGGTCATTGAACAGAGAGTTGGGCTACCAATGTGCTGGAGTCGCGCGAGTAGTCATGCGTACGCGTGACCGACGCTCGCGCGTCAGTGTTCATTTTTGGCTACCCACGCGTACGCATTGGCGACACTTACGCGTCACATGGCTAGTTCAGTTTTCACGCTTACGCGTGATGCATGCGTGCGCGTCGCACCCTGTTTTTCATTTCTTACTTCTTTCTCCTCTCCTTTCTCCTTCTTTCCTCCTCTTTTCTTACTTTCTTCTTCTTCTTCTTCATTTCTTTAACTTCTCATCCTTATTCTCTTTTATTCTATTTTCCTTATTGCATTTGCATACTTTCACTCGTTGCCTTTTAATTTTGTGCATGTTTTTATTTTCTTTTCTAAATTTGATGCTTTTTCTTCGGTGTTGAATTTTCTTGCTCAACTGTTGAATATCTCTTGTATTATTCTGAAGCTTCATGACTTGTTTTATTCTGACTGGGTATTATTATTCATAAGTCAATGCTAATCTTTTATGATACTTGCATTCCATTTGTATTGATATGCACTTATACTATCTTGCATTACCCACGCTCTCTCCCCTATTGTTGTAATTTTTGCACTATTGATATGCCATTTGCTTCTACTATTTTCTCACTCACATGTTGTAGCTACCATGTAATTGAGACCTCATTATTTGGCATTAACCCAACCATATTTTATTTTTTTTTCTATCTTTGTTTTTAGGTTACTTTTCTCCCATTTTCTCTTTTTTCAGGATGGCCACCGGGAAGGGAACCGAAAGATGTTTCAATAAGGTGACAGACAAGTCCATCTGCACAATCTTCGGAGAAAAGCATCAGTTGTAGCCACCCATCCACTTGCACATCTTAGCATGCACCGAGGACGGTGCACTCTTTAAGTGCGGGGAGGTCGATACCGACTTCCGTGGGTTAGTTATTTCCTATTTCAACACCAATGTTTAATTTTCCTTGTTAAATTAGTTGTTGCATTTGCATGTTTGATTGCATTTTGTTTGATTTTGTGCATGTTCTTCTACCACTACTTGGTTGGAGTGATAAGTTATTTTTCAAGACCCTTTTTATAGCATTTCACTAATTTAAATTAAAACTTTTTTTTGTTAAACTTATTTGAAGATTGTAATTTGGAACATGGTTTATAGCTAAGAACACACAACCTGTGAGATTTTGAGCTTAATTATATGGTTACATTATTTAACCATGATTTTTATTCTTGTGTGTTTTCTTCTCTATGATTGTAATCTATAGTTTGTTCTATTCTATATGTCCATTGTTTAGCGTATTTGCATGCATACATATGATTGAGGCCATCATTTGTTATTAGCTCACTTACCCCAAATAGCCTACCGTTTTAATTACCTTTGTTTGCCACTTTGAGCCTTTTAATCCCTATTTGTTCTATATTTTACCACATCACTAATCTTAAGCAAAAAAATAATTAATTATCCCATTTGAATTTTTGGTTAGTGATGAGCGGATAATTTATACGCTTTTTGGCATTATTTTTAGTATATTTTTAGTAGGATCTAGTTACTTTTAGGGATGTTTTTATTAGTTTTTATGTTAAATTCACATTTCTGGACTTTACTATGAGTTTGTGTATTTTTCTGTGATTTCAAGTATTTTCTGGCTGAAATTGAGGGACTTGAGCAAAAATCAGATTCAGAGGTAGAAGAAGGACTGCTGATGCTGTTGGATTCTGACCTCCCTGCACTCAAAGTAAATTTTCTGGAGCTACAAAACTCAAAATGGCGCGCTTTCAATTGCGTTGGAAAGTGGACATCCAGGGCTTTTCAGCAATATATAATAGTCTATACTTTGGCCGCGTTTAGGCGACGCAAAAGGGCGTTGAACGCCAGTTTTACGCTGCAGTCTGGAGTTAAACGCCAGAAACACGTCACGAACCAGAGTTGAACACCAAAAACACGTTACAACTTGGCGTTCAACTCCTAAAGAAGCCTCTGCACGTGTAAACTTCAAGCTCGGTCCAAGCACACACCAAGTGGGCCCCGAAAGTGGATTTATGCATCAATTACTTACTTCTGTAAACCCTAGTAACTAGTTTAGTATAAATAGGACTTTTTACTATTGTATTTATATCTTGGGACGTCTAGTTCTTAGATCATGGGGGCTGGCCATTCGGCCATGCCTGAATCTTTCACTTATGTATTTTTCAACGGTAGAGTTTCTGCACTCCATAGTTAAGGTGTGGAGCTCTGCTGTTTCTCATGAATTAATACAAAGCACTACTGTTTTTCTATTCAATTCAACTTATTCCGCTTCTAAGATATCCATTCGCACTTCAACATGAATGTGATGATCGTGACAGTCATCATCATTCCCTATGAACACGTGCCTGACAACCACTTCCGTTCTACCTTAGATTGAATGAGTATCTCTTGGATTCCTTAATCAGAATCTTCGTGGTATAAGTTAGAACCCATGGATGGCCATTCCTGAGATCCGGAAAGTCTAAACCTTATCTGTGGTATTCCAAGTAGGATCTGGGAAGGGATGGCTGTAACGAGCTTCAAACTCGCGAGTGCTGGGCGTAGTGACAGACGCAAAAGGATCAATGGATCCTATTCCAGTATGATCGAGAACCGACAGATGATTAGCCATGCAGTGACAGCGCATTGGACCATTTTCACTGAGAGGACAGGATGTAGCCATTGACAACGGTGATGCCTAACATACAGCTTACCATGGAAAGGAGTAGGAAGGATTGGATGAAGACAGCAGGAAAGCAGAGGTTCAAAGGAACGAAAGCATCTCTATACGCTTATCTGAAATTCTCACCAATGAATTACATAAGTATTTCTATCTGTATTTTCTGTTTATTTATTATTATTATTCGAAAACTCCATAACCATTTGATATCCGCCTGACTGAGATTTACAAGGTGACCATAGCTTGCTTCATACCAACAATCTCCGTGGGATCGACCCTTACTCACGTAAGGTTTTATTACTTGGATGACCCAGTGCACTTGCTGGTTAGTTGTATCGAAGTTGTGACAAATTATGAATTAAGATTAGAGCACCAAGTTTTTGGAGCCATTACCAGGGATCACAATTTCGTGCACCAAGTTTTTGGCGCCGTTGCCGAGGATTGTTCGAGTTTGGACAACTGACGGTTCATCTCGTTGCTCAGATTAGGTAATTTTCTTTTTGTTTTATTTTCAAAAAAAAAATTTCTTCAAAAATCTTTCAAAAAAATTTTTCCTTTTGTTTTCGAAAATTATTTCAGAATTTTTAAGAAGGAATTCTAGAGTATCATGAAGCATGTAGAAGCCTGGCTGGCTGTAGAGCCATGCCTAAATTCATTTGGACTGAGGCTTCCAAGTCATCATTACAAGAGCAAGCTAGTTGTTGCTAATCAAATTTGTTATTGTATGATTGATTTGTATCTTCTAAAGCTTGGCTGGCTATTAAGCCATGTCTAACCCTTGGATTGGAGCTTTAGGCCAACATTGAAAGATTCCTGGAATTTTTATTAAAAATTTTTGAATTTCTTATTTTCTTTTTCCTATATGTTTTTTGAAAAAAATATACAAAAATCTAAAAAAATTAATAAAATCATAAAAATCATAAATATTTTATGTTGTTTGTTTGAGTCTTGAGTCAATTTTTATGTTTGGTGCCAATTGCATTTTTTCTAAAAATTTATGTATTTTTCGAAAATTCATGCATTCATAGTGTTCTTCATGATCTTCAAGTTGTTCTTGGTAAGTCTTCTTGTTTAATCTTGATGTTTTCTTATTTTGAGTCTTTTGTTGTTTTTCATGTGCATCTTTGCATTCATAGTGTCTAAGTATTAAAGATTTCTAAGTTTGGTGTCTTGCATGTTTTCTTTGCATCAAAAATTTTTCAAAAATATGTTCTTGATGTTCATCATAATCTTCAAAGTGTTCTTGGTGTTCATCATGATATTCATAGTGTTCTTGCATGCATTCATTGTTTTGATCTAAAAATTCTCATGCATTGAGTCTTTTTGATGTTTTTCTCTTTCTTCATTAAAAATTCAAAAATAAAAAAAATATCTTTCCCTTTTTCACTCATGAATTTTCGAAAATTTGAGTTGACTTTTTCAAAACTTTTTAAAATTTATTTGTTTCTTATGAGTCAAATCAAATTTTCAATTTAAAAATCTTATCTTTTTCAAAATCTTTTTCAAAAATCAAATCTTTTTCATTTTTTCTTATTTATTTTCGAAAATTATAAAAATATTTTTCAAAAATCTTTTTTTATTTTATCTCATAATTTTCGAAAATATTATCAACAATTAATGTTTTGATTCAAAAATTTCAAGTTTGTTACTTACTTGTTAAGAAAGATTCAAACTTTAAGTTCTAGAATCATATCTTGTGATTTCTTGTGAATCAAGTCATTAATTGTGATTTTAAAAATCAAATCTTTTTCAAAACTAATTTCAATCATATCTTTTCAAAAATATCTTTTTATCTTATCTTTTTCAAAATCATATCTTTTTAATCATACCTTTTCATATCATATCTTTTTCAAATATCTTTTCTAACTTCTTATCTTCTTATCTTTTAAAAATTGATTTTCAAAATTTATTTCAACTAACTAATTAACTTTTTGTTTGTTTCTTATCTCTTTCAAAACCACCTAACTACTCTTTCCTCTCTAATTTTCGAAAATACCCCCCTTCTTTTTCAAAAATTCTTTTTAATTAATTAATTGTTTCAATTTTAAATTTTAATTTTAATTTTATCTTAATTTTCGAAAATCATTAACTCCTTTTCAAAAATTATTTTCGAAAATCTCTCTCTCTCATCTTCTTCTATTTATTTAATTACTTACTAACACTTCTCTTCATCTCATATCTCTGCTCTCATCACCCTTGTGTTTGGATTCTCCTCCCTTCTCTTTCCTTACATTACATTCTTTTCTTCTTCTACTCACACAAAAGAATCTCTATACTGTGACATAGAGAATTCCATATTTTCTTTGTTATTCCCTTCTTTGTCATATGAGCAGGAGCAAGGACAAGAACATTCTTGTTGAAGCAGATCCTGAACCTGAAAGGACTCTGAAAAGGAAACTAAGAGAAGTTAAAATACAATAATCCAAAGACAACCTTACAGGAATTTTCGAACAGGAAGAGGAGATGGCAGCCGAAAATAATAATAATGCAAGGAGAATGCTTGGTGACTTTACTGTACCTAATTCCAATTTACATGGAAGAAGCATCTCCATCCCTACCATTGGAGCAAACAACTTTGAGCTGAAACCTCAATTAGTTTCTCTGATGCAGCAGAACTGCAAGTTTCATGGACTTCCATCTGAAGATCCTTTTCAGTTCTTGACTGAATTCTTGCAGATATGTGATACTGTTAAGACTAATGGAGTAGATCCTGAAGTCTACAGGCTCATGCTTTTCCCTTTTGCTATAAGAGATAGAGCTAGAGTGTGGTTGGACTCTCAACCCAGGGATAGCCTGAACTCTTGGGATAAGCTGGTCACGACTTTCTCAGCCAAGTTCTTTCCTCCTCAAAAGCTCAGTAAGCTTAGAGTGGATGTTCAAACCTTCAGACAGAAAGAAGGTGAATCCCTCTATGAAGCTTGGGAGAGATATAAGCAACTAACCAAAAAGTGTCCTTCTAACATGCTTTCAGAATGGACCATCCTGGATATATTCTATGATGGTCTGTCTGAAGTAGCTAAGATGTCATTGGATACTTCTGCAGGTGGATCCATTCACCTAAAGAAAACGCCTGCAGAAGCTCAAGAACTCATTAACATGGTTGCTAATAACCAGTTCATGTACACTTCTGAGAGGAATCCTGTGAGTAATGGGACGCCTCAGAAGAAGGGAGTTCTTGAAGTTGATACTCTGAATGCCATATTGGCTCAGAATAAACTATTGACTCAGCAAGTCAATATGATTTTTCAGAGTCAGAATGGAATGCAAGCTGCATCCAACAGTACTCAAGAGGCATCTTCTGAAGAAGAAGCTTATGATCCTGAGAACCCTGCAATAGCATAGGTAAATTATATGGGTGAACCTTATAGAAACACCTATAACCCCTCATGGAGAAATCACCCAAATTTCTCATGGAAGGATCAACAAAAGCCTCAACTAGGCTTTACTAATGGTGGAAGAAACAGGTTTAACAATAGTAAACCTTTTCCATCATCCACTCAGCAACAGACAGAGAATTCTGAGCAGAATCCATCTAGCTTGGCAAATTTAGTCTCTGATCTATCTAAGGCCACTTTGAGTTTCATGAATGAAACAAGGTCCTCCATTAGAAATTTGGAGGCACAAGTGGGCTAGCTGAGTAAGAAGATCACTGAAACTCCTCCTAGTACTCTCCCAAGCAATACAGAAGAGAATCCAAAGAGAGAGTGCAAGGCCATTGATATAACAATCATGGCCGAATCCAAGGAGGAAGGGGAGGACGTGAATCCCAAGGAGGAAGACCTCCTGGGACGTCCAGTGATCAACAAGGAGTTTCCCTCTGAGGAACCAAAGGAATCTGAGGCTCATCTAGAGACCATAGAGATTCCATTGAACCTCCTTATACCCTTCATGAGCTCTGATGAGTATTCTTCTTCTGAAGAGAATGAGGATGTTACTGAAGAGCAAGTTGCCAAGTACCTTGGTGCAATCATGAAGCTAAATGCCAAATTATTTGGTCATGAGACTTGGGAAGATGAACCTCTCTTGCTCACAAATGAACTGAGTGATCTGGATCAACTGAGATTACCTCAAAAGAAACAAGATCCTGGAAAGTTCCTAATACCTTGTACCATAGGCACCATTACCTTTGAGAAGGCTCTATGTGACCTGGGGTCAGGAATAAACCTCATGCCACTCTCTGTAATGGAGAAACTGGGAATCTTTGAGGTGCAAGCTGCTAGAATCTCATTAGAGATGGCAGACAATTCCAGAAAACAGGCTTATGGGCAAGTAGAGGACATGTTAGTAAAGGTTGAAGGCCTTTACATCCCTGCTGATTTCATAATCCTAGATACTGGAAAGGATGAGGATGAATCCATTATCCTTGGAAGACCCTTCCTAGCCACAGCAAGAGCTGTGATTGATGTGGACAGAGGAGAATTAATCCTTCAACTAAATGAGGACAACCTTGTGTTTAAAACTCAAGGATCTCTCTCTGTAACCATGGAGAGGAAGCATGAAAAGCTTCTCTTACTGCAGAGTCAACCAGAGCCCCCACAGTCAAACTCTAAGTTTGGTGTTGGGAAGTCTCAACAATACTCTGAACATCTGTGAGGCTCCATGAGAGCCCACTGTCAAGCTATTGACATTAAAGAAGCGCTTGTTGGGAGGCAACCAAATGTTATTTAATTATTTTTATTTTATTTTCTCTTTGTTATTTCATGTTTTATTAGGTTGATGATCATGTGGAGTCACAAAAACTACTGAAAAATCAAAAACAGAATGAAAAACAACATTGAAAATAGAACACCCTGGAGGAAGGGCTTACTGGCGTTTAAACGCCAGTAAGGAGCATCTGGCTGGCGTTCAACGCCAGAACAGAGCATGGAGCTGGCGCTGAACGCCAGAAACAAGCATGAAGCTGGCGTTCAACGCCAGAAATATGCTGCATATGGGCGTTGAACGCCCAGAACAAGCATCAATTTGGCGTTTAAACGCCAGAATTGCATGCAAAGGCATTTTACATGCCTAATTGGTGCATGGATGTAAATCCTTGACACCTCAGGATCTGTGGATCCCACAGGATCACCTCAGGATCTGTGGACCCCACAGGATCCCCACATACCTCCACTCACCTTCCCTCCTCATAATCCCTCTCTCTCTCTCTCTCTCCATTCACAGTCATCCCTTCTGTTCTTCATTCACCACTCACATCCATACACCCCACCTACCTTCAAAATTCAAAATCTCTTTCCCACCCAAGCCCACCCATATAGCCGAATACACACATCCCTCCATCTCCTCCATATCTTCTTCTTCTTCTACTATTCTTTCTTCTTTTGCTCGAGGGCGAGCAATATTCTAAGTTTGGTGTGGTAAAAGAATAAAGCTTTCTGTTTTTCCATTACCATTGATGGCACCTAAGACAGGAGAATCCTCTAGAAAAGGGAAAGGAAAGACAAAAGCTTCCACCTCCGAGTCATGGGAGATGGAAAGATTCATCTCCAAAGCCCATCAAGACCACTTCTATGATGTTGTGGCCAAGAAGAAGGTGATCCCCGAGGTCCCTTTTAAACTCAAGAAAAATGAGTATCCGGAGATCCGACATGAGATCCATAGAAGAGGTTGGGAAGTCCTAACAAACCCCATCCAACAAGCCAGAATTCTAATGGTTCAAGAGTTCTATGCTAATGCATTGATCACTAGGAACCATGATCAAAGTAAGAACCCGAACCCAAAGAATTATCTCACTATGGTTCGGGGGAATTACTTAGATTTTAGTCCGGAAAATGTGAGGTTGGCGTTCAACTTGCCAATGATGGAAGAGAACGCACGCCCCTACACAAGGAGAGTCAACTTTGATCAAAGGTTGGACTAAGTCCTCATGGACATATGTGTGGAAGGAGCTCAATGGAAGATTGACTCAAAAGATAAACCGGTTCAACTGAGAAGATTGGACCTTAAGCCTGTAGCTAGAGGATGGTTGGAGTTCATTCAACGCTCAATCATTCCCACTAGCAACCGGTCTGAAGTTACTATAGACCGGGCCATCATGATCCATAGCATCATGATTGGAGAAGAGGTGGAGGTTCATGAGATTATACCTCAAGAACTCTACAAGGTGGCTGACAAGTCCTCCACTATGGCAAGGTTAGCTTTTCCTTACCTCATTTGCCATCTATGCAATTCGGCTGGGATTGACATAGAGGGAGATATCCTTATTGATGAGGACAAGCCCATCACTAAGAAAAGGATGGAGCAAACAAGAGAGCCTATTCGTGGATCTCAAGAGACGCATGAAGAAGCTCATCACCAAGAAATCCCTGAGATGCCTCAAGGGATGCACTTTCCTCCACAGAACTTTTGGGAGCAAATCAACACCTCCCTAGGAGAACTGAGTTCCAACATGGGACAACTAAGGGTGGAACATCAAGAGCACTCAATCATCCTCCATGAAATTAGAGAAGATCAAAGAGCTATAAGGGAGGAGCAACAAAGACAAGGAAGAGACATAGAAGAACTCAAGGACATCATTGGTACCTCAAGAAGAAAACGCCACCATCACTAAGGTGGACTCATTCCTTGTTCTCAAATTTTCTGTTTTTCGTTTTCTTTATGTTAAGTGCTTATCTATGTTAGTGTCTTATTACATGATCATTAGTATTTAGTAACTTTGTCTTAAAGTTATGAATGTCCCATGAATCCATCACCTCTTTTAAATGAAAAATGTTTTTAATTTAAAAGAACAAGAAGTACATGAGTTTTGAATTTATCCTTGAACTTAGTTTAATTATATTGATGTGGTGACAATACTTTTTATTTTCTGAATGAATGCTTGAACAGTGCATATGTCTTTTGAAGTTGTTGTTTATGAATGTTAAATATGTTGGCTCTTGAAAGAATGATGATAAGGAGACATGTTATTTGATAATCTGAAAAATCATAAAAATGATTCTTGAAGCAAGAAAAAGCAGTGAATACAAAGCTTGCAGAAAAAAATGGCGAAAAAAATATATAGAAAAAGAAAAAGCAAGCAGAAAAAGCCAAAAGCTCTTAAAACCAAAAGGCAAGAGCAAAAAGCCAATAACCCTTAAAACCAAAAGGCAAGGGTAAATAAAAAGGATCCCAAGGCTTTGAGCATCAGTGGATAGGAGGGCCTAAAGGAATAAAATCCTGGCCTAAGCGGCTAAACCAAGCTGTCCCTAACCATGTGCTTGTGGCGTGAAGGTGTCAAGTGAAAACTTGAGACTGAGCGGTTAAAGTCAAGGTCCAAAGCAAAAGAAGAGTGTGCTTAAGAACCCTGGACACCTCTAATTGGGGACTTTAGCAAAGCTGAGTCACAATCTGAAAAGGTTCACCCAATTATGTGTCTGTGGCATTTATGTATCCGGTGGTAATACTGGAAAACAAAGTGCTTAGGGCCACGGCCAAGACCCATAAAGTAGCTGTGTTCAAGAATCAACATACTGAACTAGGAGAATCAATAACACTATCTGAACTCTGAGTTCCTATAGATGCCAATCATTCTGAACCTCAATGGATACAAGTCCCGCTCATCTGATTGGGGCTATGTTTCATTGATATTTTGGAATTTATAGTATATTCTCTTCTTTTTATCCTATTTGATTTTCAGTTGCTTGGGGACAAGCAACAATTTAAGTTTGGTGTTGTGATGAGCGGATAATTTATACGCTTTTTGGCATTGTTTTTAGTATGTTTTTAGTAGGATCTAGTTACTTTTAGGGATGTTTTTATTAGTTTTTATGCTAAATTAACATTTCTGGACTTTACTATGAGTTTGTGTGTTTTTCTATAATTTCAGGTATTTTCTGGCTGAAATTGAGGGACTTGAGCAAAAATCAGATTCAGAGGTAGAAGAAGGACTGCTGATGCTGTTGGATTATGACCTCCCTGCACTCAAAGTGGATTTTCTGGAGCTACAGAACTCAAAATGACACGCTTCAAATTGCGTTCGAAAGTAGACATCCAGGGCTTTCCAGCAATATATAATAGTCTATACTTTGGCCGAGTTTAGATGACGCAAAAGGGCGTTGAACGCCAGTTCTACGCTGCAGTCTAGAGTTAAACGCCAGAAATACGTCACGAACCAGAGTTGAACGCCAAAAATATGTTACAACTTGGCGTTCAACTCCAAAAGAATCCTCTGCATGTGTAAACTTCAAGTTCAGCCCAAGCACACACCAAGTGGGCCCCGGAAGTTGATTTATACATCAATTACTTACTTCTGTAAACCCTAGTAACTAGTTTAGTATAAATAGGACTTTTTACTATTGTATTTACATCTTGGGACGTCTAGTTCTTAGATCATGGGGGCTGGCCATTCGGCCATGCCTGAATCTTTCACTTATGTATTTTTCAACGGTAGAGTTTCTGCACTCCATAGATTAAGGTGTGGAGCTCTGCTGTTTCTCATGAATTAATACAAAGCACTATTGTTTTTCTATTCAATTCAACTTATTCCGCTTCTAAGATATCCATTCGCACTTCAACATGAATGTGATGATCGTGACAGTCATCATCATTCCCTATGAACACGTGCCTGACAACCACTTCCGTTCTACCTTAGATTGAATGAGTATCTCTTGGATTCCTTAATCAGAATCTTCGTGGTATAAGTTAGAACCCATGGATGGCCATTCCTGAGATCCGGAAAGTCTAAACCTTGTCTGTGGTATTCCGAGTAGGATCTGGGAAGGGATGGCTGTGACGAGCTTCAAACTCGTGAGTGCTGGGCGTAGTGACAGACGTAAAAGGATCAATGGATCCTATTCTAGTATGATCGAGAACCGACAGATGATTAGCCATGCAGTGACAGCGCATTGGACCATTTTCACTGAGAGGACAGGATGTAGCCATTGACAACGGTGATGCCTAACATATAGCTTGCCATGGAAAGGAGTAGGAAGGATTGGATGAAGACAGCAGGAAAGCAGAGGTTCAGAGGAACGAAAGCATCTCTATACGCTTATCTGAAATTCTCACCAATGAATTACATAAGTATTTCTATCTGTATTTTCTGTTTATTTATTATTATTATTTGAAAACTCCATAATCATTTGATATCCGCCTGACTGAGATTTACAAGGTGACCATAGCTTGCTTCATACCAACAATCTCCGTGGGATCGACCCTTACTCACGTAAGGTTTTATTACTTGGACGACCCAGTGCACTTGCTGGTTAGTTATATCGAAGATGTTACAAATTATGAATTAAGATTAGAGCACCAAGTTTTTGGAGCCATTACCAGGGATCACAATTTCGTGCACCAGTTAGCTTAAGATAGAGATTGTGTGTCAACTAAGTGTGGAAAATTGTGGGAACTTAGGTTGATGAGCATGTGTTGTGTTTTACTGACAAAAATATTGGGAATTTGGGTGCTTGCTGATGTGAAATCAGAAAAACCATATGCATTGATATATTATATTTTCATTTATGATAAAAAAAAAAGAGAAAGAAAAGAAATAAATGATTAGGCGATAAAATCACCCCAATGCTAAGTTCAATAAAAAATATCAATGCATATGTGGTGAAATTAAAAATTGATGAATGAGTATGTGAAATATACAAAAGTGAGATTTTGGGTAGCTAGGCATGATTTTAGAATTATGTAGAGTATGTGTGTGTGTTAGGTGAGAACTTAGGTTAGTCAAAGATTCATATTATAGCTCACTTGGACATACATATATCTTCATCCTTACCTTAGCCCCATTACAACCTTAAAAATCCCTCATGATGTTTGCATTTGTACATTAAATATTTGTTGATTGGTTAGATGAAAAACAAAGTTTTAGAAAGCATAACTAGAAGAGATTAGAGTGAATTAACCCTAGACACCTGAGAGATTAGAGTGCATATACACTTCCAGTGAGGGTTCAATGCTTGATTCTATGTTCCCGGCTTTCATGAGCTATCTTCTTACAAGTTTACTTGTCTCTTATTGTGTGATTTGAATTAGTGAAATCTGATTTATGTTTGTGTTGGAGAATTTGTTTATTTTTAACCAAGTAGGTAGAAACATATTTGCATTTAGTTGCATTCATATAGATAGGTTGCATTTCATACTTTCTACTATTCCTCTTCACTCTTTTGGTTCTCTTGAGCTTACCATGAGGACATGCTAACGTTTAAGTGTGGGGAGATTGATAAACCCCATTTTTAGGATTTATCTTGTGCTTAATTTAGTAGATTCTATCCATTATTCTCACACTTATGCACATAAATTGCATGTTTTACATTTTCCTTCCTAATTTTGTGATATGATTGAAAACATGCTTCTTTGGCCTTAAATTGCTAATTATTAATCCTCTCTTATTACCATTCGATGTCGTGATATGTGTGTTAAGTGTTTTCAGGGTTTATAGGGCAGAAATGGTTTAGAGGATGGAAAGAAAGCATGCAAAAGTGGAAGAAATACAAGAAATTGAAGGAATTGCTAAGCTGTCAAGCCTAACCTCTTCATACTAAATCGATCAGAACTTGAGCTACAGAGGTCTAAATGAGGCGGTTCTAGTTGCGTTGGAAAGCTAACATCCGGGACTTCAAAATGATATGCAATTTACCATAGTTGCCATGCAGTTAAGTGACGCACATGCGTGTATTACATGTACGCGTGACGTGCGCCACGTGCAGAAACTGCAGAAGACGCTGGAGGCGATTTCTGGGCTCCTTTTGGCCCAGTTCCAAGCCAGAAAACACAGATTAAAGGCTGCAGAATGGAGGAATCAAGGATACAACTTTCATTCACATAATTTTAGGTTTTAGATGTAGTTTTCTAGGTTTTAGGGTTCTTAGTTTATTCCTTTTCAATTTCTGCATTCTATCTTATTTCACTTTAGTTTCTCTTCTACTTTTAATTGTTCTAGCATTCTAGTTTATCTATTTTCCTTGTTGATTACTTTAATTTTCCCATTTAGTTTATGAATTCTCATATTAGATTTGATTTTCTATTTAATGCAATTTGAGGTATTTCATATTTATGATTGCTTTCTTCAATTTATGTTATTGATGCTTGCAATTGGTTGTTTGGATTTTATTATATCTTATTG
Organism: Arachis hypogaea; assembly: GCF_003086295.3. Taxonomy (NCBI): domain Eukaryota; kingdom Viridiplantae; phylum Streptophyta; class Magnoliopsida; order Fabales; family Fabaceae; genus Arachis; species Arachis hypogaea. The sequence goes on along the minus strand of NC_092051.1, from coordinate 109,597,147 downwards.
CTTTTCTATGCTTTTATGTTATGCCTTCCAAGTGTTTGATAAAATGCTTGGGAGGGTTTTAAATTAGCTTTTTATGTTCTTAGCTTAGATTGAGTAATTGGAGACTCTTGAGTTATCAAGCTCTTTTGTTGATTAGCAATTGAAAGTTGCTAGTTGATTTGAATTCCACTAACTCTAGTCTTTCTATAGGAGTTAATTGGGACTTGAGGAATCAAATTGATTTATCCACTTGACTTACCTTCATAGTTAGAGGTTGACTAAATGGGAGCAATGGACAATTGATGTCACAATTGATGATGATAATGAGGATAGGTCTTCTAATTATCAATCCTTGCTAAGTCTTTTCTTAATTACTAGTTTACTTTCTTGTCATTTACATTCCTTGTTGAACCTTTACAAAAACCCAAAAATATACTATCCCATAACCAATAATAACTACACTTTCCTGCAATTTCTTGAGAGACAACCCGAGGTTTAAATACTTCGGTTTATTTTTATTGGGTTTGCTTTAGTGACAAACAATTTTATTTGCATGAAAGGATTATTTGTTGGTTTAGAAACTATACTTGCAACGAGAATTCATTGAGAAATTCTAAACTGTCAAAAATCCGTTCATCAAGAGTCCTCTCTGGGTAGTCCATTGTACTTGGGGAGCAAGTTGATTGTGCCGATCTTAAGCTCAAAATTTGGATCCAAGCCGGATACCGGATTTGTATCGGTTGCAAGTTAATATCAGGAGCTCCAGCTTCCCTTAAGGTGATTCTACGAGGTGGATCCGCCATGGTATCGTCACCTGAGTCACTCACAGAGATTTTAGCACTCCCCATAGATGAATATAAGGTTTCCTTGTTAATTGAAGAATGATGGTCATGGATTGACGGTGATAGTGAATTAGAGTGCTCTTCAAGCAAGCCCGATTCACTATTCACAGATGCTAGCCGACGCCGAACTTGCCTAATATGAGTTAAAGTTCTTTCTATTTCCGGATCATATGGGACCAAGCTCGGGTTTGGAAGTGACCGTGTCATTCAACTGAGGAAGCAATAGAAGCATGCAATTATGAAAAGCAAAACAAGAATGGGCAAGTAAACATAAACCAACCTAACAATTAACAACTACCAAGACTAGCTAGATAGAAACAATATTTACAAATTAGTACCAAGTAGCAAACAAAAACCAAATATTCACACTATTCACATATTCACAAAAACCAAAATTATAGCACTCATTGCACTTAGTGATTCCCCGGCAACGGCACCAAAAATTTGATGTGAGAATTATTGCCGGTTAGAATCAATCAAAACTAGAGTCAATTCATTAGTAGCATAGTCCAAACTAACAATGAATTCTCAAGATCAAATTTCAAATCCAAAGGATATGTCACAATTCAAAACCAATTCAATTTCGGGAGTTTCAATTCCCGGGTCGTCTCCCAAGGACACTTGAGACCAATGAGTATGTAATCTTGGTTGTGAGGATCATGGGGTTTTCAATAAAGAGATAAAAATATAAAGTAATAAAAGAACATACAAAATTGTAATAAATGAACTAATAAAGGAATCAAAGAAGTAACTATGCAATATAGACAAGTAAAGTGTAAAAGGAACTAATGTAATGTGTATAAAAGAACTTAAGCATAAAAGGTATCTTGGCTTGGACTGAGCTAAGAGTCCTTTCCTTGTTGGAACTACAACTATGCCAACTAGAATGGATCAATCTCACTTGGTTAACCCTCACATCGGAGAGAAAGTTAAATGAGCATAAGTGTTCTTAACAAATCCTAAATTGCTTGCTAATTGCCTTAGCAACAACATAGCGTTAGTGGGAACAAAAACAATTAACAATCCAAAATTAACACTAAATGTTGGACATTCCAACTCTAGGAACCCAATTGCTCACTTTCTCCAAGCCAAGAGATAGAAAACTAGCCCAAAATCATACTTGACATTTTGTCAAACACTTGGTGGGCAAAAACCTTAAACATGAAAAAAATGAGAAAAAGCTTGGAGCCAAAAGAAACAAATGATCTCAATCAACAATAAAGACTCAAGAAAGCATGTAATAATCATCAATTATCAAATTCATCAACAAAAAATGGAAATTGCAAAAGAAAAGTGAAATTGAACTATAACCTGAATTATAAGAAAGTGTAAGAACAACGTAACTATAAAGAGTAGTAACAAAGAGATACTTACAATGGAAATTAGCAAAATCCAAGATCAAAAATGGAAATGGCACTTGAATGTAAAATCCTAGTATAAACCCTAGTAGAGAAGATGATGAAAAAAACTTAAAGAAAAACTATACTAAAGCTATCTACCAGTACTCCTAAACTATACTAATGTTATGCTATGTTATGGTCTTCATTTTCCCTTCCTTATGAGCTAAATGGCTTTAGAAATGGGCCTCCAAACCACCAAAATCGCGAGTCACGTGAGATTTTAATAAAGGCATGTGTGTCCACTTGTGCGGACGCACAGACGTGTGCGTCCACCTGTGCGGACGCACAGACATGTGCGTCCGCACACTCTGCTGAAAATCTCTACCCGTGCGTACGCACAGGAGGTTGTGCGCACGCACACTAAGCGATGCTTTTTTGAACACGCGACGCGCACGGTACGGCTCACGCGCATGCGTGGCTCTGATCTGATGGCTGTGCGTACGCACGCAGGTCTGTGCGTACGCACACTAGGCTGAGTTCTTCTCCTTTGATTCCTCATGCTTCCTCCACTTTGAATGCTCTTCTTCCATTTTCTCCAAGCCATTCTTGCTTTATACCTCTGAAATCACTCACAAATAATATCAAGGCATCGAATGGAAGTTAAAGGGAATAAAATTAATCAAATTAGGCCCAAAAGAGCATGTTTTCATAATCAAGTACAAATTAGGAGGAAAGTTCAAATGCATGCTATTTAGTGGAATAAGTGCAAGTTTATATGATGAAATCCATTCAAATTCAACAAAAAATCATCATCAAATATGGATTCATCAACATTCCCTATTGACTTCTACATCTTAGAGATGCCTTCTAATGACTCAGAAAGACCTTCGTCCATCTTGCTTGGAAGGCCATTTTTGAAGACTTCGCGGTTTAAACTAGATGCCTTCTCAGGTACTTACTCTTTTGAGATAGATGGTAGAGCAGTGAGCTTCAATCTGGACGAAGCTATGAAGCATCCACCGGAAGACCACTCCATCTTCCAGTGTGATATTATTGATGAGAATGTGGTTGAAATTCATCAAGAGGATGTAGAAGAGATGCACATGGAGCAAGGTGCAAGTGTGGGGAAATCCTCTGAGCATACTAAAGACACCTTGCCACCTCCGATAGTTCCAGATGATCAAGTGCCAAGCCATGAGCTGAAAATGGAGTTGAAGTCCCTTCCACCCCACCTCAAGTATGCTTATCTTGAGGATAATCAAAAGCTCCCAGTTATTATTGCAAGGGAACTCACTTCCCAATAAGAGGAGCAGTTGCTTAGTGTGCTGAGAAGACACAAGAAAGCTGTTGGGTGGAGCTTTGCGGACATAGTAGGTATCAGCCCTCAAGTCTGTGAGCACCACATATTTTAGAAGAGGTAGCAAGGCCTATCTGTCAACCTCAAAGGCAGTTGAACCCCACCATTTTAGAAGTTGTCAAAAAGGAAGTGACCAAACTGCTTGAAGCCGACATCATCTATCCAATCTCGGATAGTGAATGGGTTAGCCCAGTACAGGTGGTACCAAAGAAGTCTGGCGTTACAACAGTGAAGAATTAGCAAGGGGAAATCATGGCCACAAGAGTGCAGAACTCTTGGAGGGTGTGCATTGACTATAGGCGTCTAAACCAGGCTACTCGCAAGGATTACTACCCACTGCCTTTCATCGATCAAATGCTTGATCGCCTGTCAAGTAAATCACACTACTATTTTCTATATGGTTACACTGGCTATTTTTAAATTCATATAGCTCCAGAAGATCAGAAGAAAACTACTTTTACATGCCCCTTTGGAACGTATGCATATAAGAGAATGCCTTTTGGCTTATGTAATGCACCGGCTACATTTTAAAGATGCATGATGAGTATTTTCTCAGATCTTCTTGAGCATTGTATGGAAGTTTTTATGGATGACTTTAGTGTGTATGGTGATTCGTTTGACCTTTGTCTGGATAGTTTAGCTAGAGTATTAGAAAGGTGTATTAGTTCAAACCTTGTACTGAATTTTGAAAAATGTCATTTTATGGTAAAACAAGGTATTGTTCTAGGACATGTTATTTCTAATACTGGTATTTTTGTTGATCCTGCAAAGGTAGGTGTTATTTCTAGTTTACCTTACCCCTCCTCCGTCAGGGAAGTCCGTTCATTTCTTGGCCATGTAGGTTTTTAGCGACGATTTATTAAGGACTTCAGTAAGGTTGCATTGCCTTTATCCCGACTGCTGCAGAAGGACGTTGAGTTCGAGTTGAGTGAAAACTACATGGAAGCGTTTGATAAGCTGAAGATCGCGTTGACCCAAGCTCCCATTGTGAGAGGGCGTGACTGGAGTCGGCCGTTCGAGATAATGTGTGACGCATCCAACTATGCGGTAGGAGCGGCGCTGGCTCAGCACGAAGGTAAGGACCCTTATATAATTGCTTATGCTTCTATGACTTTAGACGCTGCTCAGTCTAATTATACTACCACTGAAAAAGAACTTTTGGCTATTGTTTTTGCTTTGGATAAATTCCGAGCTTATTTTCTTGGTACTAAGGTGGTAGTATATTCAAACCATGCAACTCTAAAATATTTGTTAGCTAAAAAAGAGTCCAAACCAAGGTTGATCCGTTGGATATTGTTGTTGTAAGAGTTTGATTTAGAAATCAAAGATAGGAGTGGTTCCCAAAATTTAGTGGCAGACCACTTGAGTCACCTAGAGCATATTAAAAGTGACTCCACTCCTATCAATGATGCCTTTCCACTTGATAGCTTGCAAGCAATATCTGAGGTGGTTCCTTGGTTTGCACCTATAGCTAATTATTTGGTCAGTCGTACCTTTCCTCCTAATTTTTCTAAGCATCAAAAGGACAAGCTTAAAAGCGAGTCCAAATATTACATATGGGATGACCCATATTTGTGGAAATGTAGTGCTGACCAAATAATTAGAAGGTGTGTGCCACAATCAGAATTCCAGTCAATTTTAGAGGCCTGCCACTTTTCTGAGAGTGGTGGACACTTTGGACCTCAAAGAACTGCTAGAAAAATTTTAGACTGTGGATTCTAGTGGCCCACACTTTTTAAGGATGCTACTATTTTCTGTGAATCTTGTCCCAATGCTAAAGGTTTGGTAATATATCCAAGAGAGATGAGATGTCCCAACAACTTATGTTGTTTTGTGAAAATTTTTATGTTTGGGGTATTGACTTCATGGGTCCATTTCCAAACTCTAATGGTTTTTTATACATATTGTTAGCTATTGATTATGTTTCTAAATGGGTGGAAGCAATTCCTACCCGTACTGATGATGCTAACATTGTTGTCTCTTTTGTTTGAAATAATATTATTTGTCACTTTGGATCACCACGAGCAATCGTGAGTGGAGCATGAATTGTAAATTACACTTTTTACAACTCGTACCACTAACCAGCAAGTGCACTGGGTCGTCCAAGTAATACCTTACGTGAGTAAGGGTCGATCCCACGAAGATTGTTGGCTTGAAGAAATCTATGGTTATCTTGTAACTCTTAGTCAGAAAAACAATAAAATAATTCACTTATCAAATTTGATTGCAAGGAATAAAAGGCAGAACACAAATTATACTTGTATGCAATGATGGAGAATATGTTGGAGTTTTGGAGATGCTTTGTCTTCTGAAATTCTGCTTTCCTCTGTTTTCTGATTCACGCACGCACGTCCTCCTATGGCAAGCTGTGTGTTGGTGGATCACCGTTGTCAATGGCTACCATCCATCCTTCCAGTGAAAAGGGTCCAGATGCGCTGTCACCGCACGGCTAATCATCTGCAGGTTCTCAATCATATCGGAATAGGATTTACTATCCTTTTGCGTCTGTCACTACGCCCAGCACTCGCGAGTTTGAAGCTCGTCACCGTCATTCAATCCCTGAATCCTACTCGGAATACCACAGACAAGGTTTAGACTTTCCGGATTCTCTTGAATGCTGCCATCAATCTAGCTTATACCACGAAGATTCTGATTAAGAGATCTAAGAGATATTCATTCGTTCTACGGTGGAACGTAAGTGGTTGTCAGTCACGCGTTCGTGGAGGAATGATGATGATTGTCACGTTCATCACATTCATATTGAAGTGCGAATGGATATCTTAGATAGGAACACGCATGTTTGAATGAAAAATAGAAATACTTGCATTAATTCATCGAGACACAGCAGAGCTCCTCACCTCCAACAATGGATTTTAGAGACTCATGCCATCAAAAGGTATAAAGTTCAGATTTAAAATATCATGAGATATAAAATAAATCTCTAAAAGTTGTTTAAATACTAAACTAGTAACCTAGGTTTACAGAAAATGAGTAAACTATGATAGATGGTGCAGAAATCCACTTCTGGGGCCCACTTGGTGTGTGCTGGGGCTGAGACTTAAGCTTCTCACGTGCATGGGCTGTTTTGGGCGTTCAACGCCAGGTTGTAACCTGTTTCTGGCGTTGAACTCCAACTTGTAACTTGTTTCTGGCGCTGGACGCCAGACTGCAACATGGAACTGGCGTTTAACGTCAGTTTACGTCATCTATCCTTGAGCAAAGTATGAACTATTATATATTTCTGGAAAGCCCTGGATGTCTACTTTCCAACGCAATTGGAAGCGCGCCATTTGGACTCTTGTAGCTCCAGAAATTCCATTCCGAGTGTAGAGAGGTCAGAATCCAACAGCATCAGCAGTCCTTTTTCAGCCTGAATCAGATTTTTGCTCAGCTCCCTCAATTTCAGCCAGAAAATACCTGAAATTACAGAAAAATACACAAACTCATAGTAAAGTCCAGAATATGAATTTTGTCTAAAAATTAATGAAAATAAACTAAAAACTAACTAAAACATACTAAAAACTATATGAAATTACCCCCAAAAAGCGTATAAAATATCCGCTCATCAGTGAGTGATCAAGGCACTCGTTTTGTAACAGGAGAATGACAGGTCTATTGAAGAAACATGGCATTATTCACAAGGTAGCAACGGCTTACCATCCACAAACCAATGGGCAAGCCGAGGTGTCTAACAGAGAGATAAAGCGCATTCTAGAGAAGATTGTGAAGCCTCACAGGAGATACTGGAGTACTAGACTTGCAGATGCGCTTTGGGCTTATCGGACAACTTACAAGACACCCATCGGAATGAGTCCCTTCCACCTAGTCTACGGGAAAGCTTGTCACCTTCTAGTGGAGGTGGAGCACAAAGCTTACTGGGCGGTGAAGGAATGCAACTCAGGATTGGGGGGAGCCGGGATTGAAATGACATGCAGAAGCTTGTCATGCCTCTGCCCCAGTACTGCACCAATGGCGTGATCACTGGCATCACACATTAGCTCAAATGGTAATGTCCAGTCTGGTGCAGAAATAACTGGTGCTGTGACCAGCTTGGCTTTCAGCGTTTCAAACGCCTGCAGACACTCTATGTCAAACACAAATGGCGTGTCAGCAGCTAGCAGATTGCTCAGAGGTTTTGCGATTTTTGAAAAATCCTTTATAAACCTCCTATAGAATCCTGCATGCCCCAGAAAGCTTCTAATTGCCTTAACATTGGTAGGTGGTGGTAATTTTTCAATTACCTCTATTTTTGCTTGATCCACCTCTATTCCCTTGTTTGAAATTTTATGCCCAAGGACAATCCCTTCAGTCACCATAAAGTGACATTTTTCCCAGTTTAAAACCAGGTTGGTCTCTTGGCATCTTTTCAAAACTAGTTTCAGGTGATCAAGACAGGAGCTGAATGAGTCTCCATATACTGAGAAGTCATCCATGAAGACTTCCAGAAATTTTTCCACCATATCAGAAAAAATAGAGAGCATGCATCTCTGGAAGGTTGCAGGCGCATTACACAGCCCAAATGGCATCCTTTTATAAGCAAACACTCCAGATGGACATGTGAATGCTGTTTTCTCTTGATCCTGGAGATCTACTACAATCTGGTTATAGCCTGAGTAGCCATCCAAAAAGCAGTAATAATCATGACCTGCCAGTCTTTCTAGCATCTGGTCTATGAATGGTAAAGGAAAATGATCCTTTCTGGTGGCTGTATTGAGCCTTCTGTAGTCAATACACATGCACCACCCTATAACTGTTCTTGTAGGAACCAGTTCATTCTTTTCATTATGAACCACTATCATGCCTCCCTTTTTGGGGACAACTTGGACAGGGCTCACCCAGGGGCTGTCAGAAATAGGATAAATAATCCCAGCCTCCAGTAATTTGGTGACCTCTTTCTGCACCACTTCCTTCATGGCTGGATTTAGCCACCTCTGTGGTTGAACCACTGGTTTAGCATTATCCTCCAATAAGATTTTGTGCATGCATCTAGCTGGGTTTATGCCCTTAAGGTCACTTATGGACCACCCAAGAGCTGTCTTGTGTGTCCTTAGCACTTGAATAAGCGCTTCCTCTTCCTGTGAATTTAAAGCAGAGCTTATGATCACTGGAAAAGTGTCACCTTCTCCCAGAAATGCATATTTAAGGGATGGTGGTAATGGTTTGAGCTCGGGTTTAGGAGGTTTTTCCTCTTCCAGAGGAAATTTCAGAGGCTCTTTCATTTCCTCTGAATCCTCCAAATCAGGATGAACATCTTTAAAGATGTCTTCCAACTCTGATTCGAGACTCACAGCCATGTTGATCTCTTCTACCAAAGAGTCAATAAGATCAACTTTCATGCAGTCTTTTGATGTGTCTGGATGCTGCATGGCTTTGACAGCATTCAACTTAAACTCATCATCATTGACTCTCAGGGTTATTTCCCCTTGTTGGACATCAATGAGAGTTCGTCCAGTTGCTAGGAAGGGTCTTCCTAGAATGACAGTAGCACTCTTGTGCTCCTCCATTTTTAGCACTACAAAGTCAGTGGGAAAGGCGAATGGCCCAACTCTGACAATCATGTCTTCAATCACGCCTGATGGGTATTTAATGGAGCCATCAGCAAGTTGGAGACATATCCGGGTTGGTTTAACTTCTTCAGTTAAACCAAGCTTTCTGATAGTGGATGCAGGTATTAGGTTGATGCTTGCCCCAAGATCACATAAAGTTGTCTTGGTGCAATTACCTTCTAATGTGCATGGTATCAGAAAACTCCCAGGGTCTTTAAGCTTTTCAGGAAAGCTTTTCAGAATGACTGCACTGCATTCTTCAGTGAGGAGAACTCTTTCAATTTCTCTCCAATCCTTCTTATGACTCAAGATCTCTTTCATGAACTTGGCATAAGAAGGTATTTGCTCAAGTGCCTCTGCAAATGGAATCTTTATTTCAAGAGTCCTGAGATAATTTGCAAAGCGAGCAAATTGCTTATCCTGCTCCTCTTGGTAGAGTTTTTAAGGATAAGGTATCTTGACTTTATATTCCTCAACCTTAGTTGCTGTAGGTTTATTTCCTACAAAAGTGGTTGAAGAAGCCTTTTTAGATGGGTTGTCATCAGCACTTGTGTGTGTCTGATCCCTCACTGGCAATTGAGTGCCAGAGTTAGAAGATGGAGTGACGTTAGACGCCAGCTCCTCATCTGTTCCTGGCGTCTGAACGCCAGAACTGTGCTTCTTTTGGGCGTTCAACGCCAGATTCTTGCTTGTTTCTGGCGTTGAACGCCAGTCCTGAGCATGTCTGGGCGTTCAGCGCCAGCCTTCCACCCAATTTCTGGCGTTTTAGCGCCAGAATTATTTTTCCCTGGGCTCTTACTGTCCTCAGGTGGATTTTAGGTGGTTTGCTCATTTCTTGGCTTCTTGCTGCCTTGAGGTGGGGTATTTAATGTCTTCCCACTTCTTAATTGAACTGCTTGGTATTCTTCTGTTATTTGTTTTGACAGCTGCTGCTTTGTTTGCTTCAATTGTTCTTCCATATTTATGTTAGCCATCCTTGTCTCTTGTAGTCTATCCTTGAATTTGGCTAACTGCTTTGTTAGAAAGTCCAGTTGCTGATTAAATTCAGCAGCTTGTTTTACAGGATTGAGTTCAGCAGTTACTGTTTTAACCTCTTCTTTCATGGAAGGGTCACTGCTTAGGTACAGATGCTGATTTCTGGCAACTGTATCAATGAGCTCTTGAGCTTCTTCAATTATCTTTCTCATGTAGATAGATCCACCAGCTGAGTAGTCTAGAGAGATTTGAGCTCTTTCTGTAAGCCCATAATAGAAGATGTCTAACTGAACCCACTCTGAAAACATTTCAGAGGGATATTTTTGTAGCATCTCTCTGTATCTCACCCAGGCATCATAAAGAGATTCATTATCCCCTTGTTTAAAGCCTTGGATGTCCAGCCTTAGCTGTGTCATCCGTTTTGGAGGAAAGTATTGGTTCATGAATTTTTCTGTCAGCTGTTTCCATGTCCTTATGCTAGCCTTAGGTTGGTTATTTAACTACCTTTTAGCTTGGTCTTTTACAGCAAATGGAAACAGTAATAATCTGTAGACATCCTGATCTACTTCCTTATCATGTACTGTGTCAGCAATCTGTAAAAACTGTGCCAGAAACTCTGTAGGTTCTTCTTGTGGAAAACCGGAATACTAGCAACTTTGCTGCACCACGATAATGAGCTGAGGATTCAACTCAAAGCTACTGACTCCAATGGAGGGTATGCAGATACTACTCCCATATGAAGTAGTAGAGGGGTTAGCATATGACCCCAGAGTCCTCCTGAACTGTTCATTTCCGCTTAGGTCCATGATGGAGAAAGGGAGATGATGTAAAATAGAAGAAAATATTTTTATTTATTTAATTATTTATTTATTTCGAAAACAAAATAAATTAAAATAAAATAAATAAAAATAGGTGAAGATTTTCGAAAAAAATGAGGAGAGAGAAAGTGGTTAGGAAGTTTTGAAAAGGATATGATGATTTTTGAAAAAGGATTTAAATTTTGAAATAAAAATCTAAATTTTAAAGGTAAATTTCGAAAATTTGCTTTAAAATAGAGAGAAAAGATATTTTTGGATTTAAAGAGGAGAGAGAAAAATAATAAGATAGTACAAGATTTAAAATTTTTAGATCTAATGCTCCTTGTTTTCGAAAATTTTGGAGGGAAAACACCAAGGAACACCAAACTTAAAAATTTTAAGATCAAGACACAAGGAAACTCAAGAACACTTTGAAAACTCACAAGAACACAAGAACATGAAGAAAGAACAGCAAACTTAAAATTTTTAGAAAACCAAACTAAAATTTTTGAAAAACAAAGAAAAATCAACAAGAAAACATCAAACTTAAAGTTTGGCACAAGATTTATTCAAAGAAAAATTATTTTTGAAAAATATTTTAAAAATAGGCTAGCCAATTACTAAGAACATAAGCACCACGCTCTAGCTAATTGAGCTATAAGTTTAAAGTGTTTTAACAAGGTATAAATAACAAAAGACTCTAAACCAAAAAGAAAAATTTTTCCTAATCTAAGCAACAAAATAAACCGTCAGTTGTCCAAACTCAAACAATCCCCAGCAACGGCGCCAAAAACTTGGTGCACGAATTGTAAATTACACTTTTTACAACTCATACCACTAACCAGCAAGTGCACTGGGTCGTCCAAGTAATACCTTACGTGAGTAAGGGTTGATCCCACGGAGATTGTTGGCTTGAAGCAATCTATGGTTATCTTGTAACTCTTAGTCAGGAAAACAATAAAATAATTCACTTATCAAATTTGATTGCAAGGAATAAAAGGCAGAACACAAATTATACTTGTATGCAATGATGGAGAATATGTTGGAGTTTTGGAGATGCTTTGTCTTCTGAAATTCTACTTTCCTCTGTTTTCTGATTCACGCACGCACGTCCTCCTACGGCAAGCTGTGTGTTGGTGGATCACCGTTGTCAATGGCTACCATCCATCCTTCCAGTGAAAAGGGTCCAGATGCGCTGTCACCGCACGGCTAATCATCTGCAGGTTCTCAATCATACCGGAATAGGATTTACTATCCTTTTGCATCTGTCACTACGCACAGCACTCGCGAGTTTGAAGCTCGTCACCGTCATTCAATCCCTGAATCCTACTTGGAATACCACAGACAAGGTTTAGACTTTCCGGATTCTCTTGAATGCTGCCATCAATCTAGCTTATACCACGAAGATTCTGATTAAGAGATCTAAGAGATATTCATTCGTTCTACGGTGGAATGTAAGTGGTTGTCAGGCACGCGTTCATGGAGGAATGATGATGATTGTCACGTTCATCTCATTCATATTGAAGTGCGAATGGATATCTTAGATAGGAACACGCATGTTTGAATGGAAAACAGAAATACTTGCATTAACTCATCGAGACACAGCAGAGCTCCTCACCCCCAACAATGGAGTTTAGAGACTCATGCCGTCAAAAGGTACAAAGTTCAGATCTAAAATGTCATGGGATACAAAATAAATCTCTAAAAGTTGTTTAAATACTAAACTAGTAACCTAGGTTTACAGAAAATGAGTAAACTATGATAGATGGTGCAGAAATCCACTTCTGGGACCCACTTGGTGTGTGCTGGGGCTGAGACTTAAGCTTTTCACGTGCATGGGCTGTTTTGGGCGTTCAACGCCAGGTTGTAACCTGTTTCTGGCGTTGAACTCCAACTTGTAACTTGTTTCTGGCGCTGGACGCCACACTGCAACATGGAACTGGCGTTGAACGCCAGTTTACGTCGTCTATCCTTGAGCAAAGTATAGACTATTATATATTGCTGGAAAGCCCTGGATGTCTACTTTCCAACGCAATTGAAAGCGTATCATTTGGACTCATGTAGCTCCAGAAATTCCATTTCGAGTGCAGAGAGGTCAGAATCCAACAGCATCAGCAGTCCTTTTTCAGCCTGAATCAGATTTTTGCTCAGCTCCCTCAATTTCATCCAGAAAATACCTGAAATTACAGAAAAACACACAAACTCATAGTAAAGTTAAGAAATATGAATTTTGCCTAAAAACTAATGAAAATAAACTAAAAACTAACTAAAATATACTAAAAACTATATGAAATTACCCCCAAAAGCGTATAAAATATCCGCTCATCAGTGAGTGATCAAGGCACTCGTTTTGTAACAGGAGAATGACAGGTCTATTGAAGAAACATGGCATTATTCACAAGTTAGCAACGGCTTACCATCCACAAACCAATGGGCAAGCCGAGGTGTCTAACAGAGAGATAAAGCGCATTCTAGAGAAGATTGTGAAGCCTCACAGGAGATATGGAGTACTAGACTTGCAGATGCGCTTTGGGCTTATCGGACAGCTTACAAGACACCCATCAGAATGAGTCCCTTCCGCCTAGTCTACGGGAAAGCTTGTCACCTTCTAGTGGAGGTGGAGCACAAAGCTTACTGGGCGGTGAAGGAATGCAACTCAGGATTGGGGGGAGCCAGGATTGAAAGAAAGCTTCAACTACAAGAATTGGAGTGCCTTCGACTGGAAGCATATGAGAACTCAAGGCTCTACAAAGAGAGAGTGAAGGCGGTGCATGACAAGAACATCTAGAGGAGAGAGTTTAGAGCTAGGGATTTAGTCCTCCTCTATAACTCAAGGTTGAGACTCATGCCGGGCAAGTTGAGATCAAGGTGGGACGGCCCTTATAGGGTGGAAAAGGCAGAACTGTATGGAGTCTTTCACCTGAGTCATCATTCAAGCCCCAACTTCTTCAAAATCAATGGCCACCGCTTGAAGCTATATCATGGTGAGAAGATGAAAAACAACAAGGAGTTGGAGATCTTCTTCTTGGCGGATCCAGCAATAGAAGAAGACTAAGCTTGTGGACCGTCCAACTTAAGGACGTTAAAGAAAAGTGCTAGGCGAGAGACAACCCACAATGGTATGATCTTTCATTTGTATCAGTTTTATTTTATTTTTATCAGTGTTAAATTCGGCATAATTACTTCTATTAGTTACTATTTTTATAAAAAAAAGTGGCATGCGACGCGCAAGCGTCTATGACGCGCACGTGTCATATGCGAATGCGCAACAATGAGAAAACAAATAGAGAGTTGTGCGAGAGCTGTGCAAGAGGGGTGTCTGGCGCACAAGCCAACCCACGCGTACGCGTCGCCTGCGACACGCGTACGCGTCGCCTGCGGTTTCGGCAATCCATCCGTAAGCGTCTATGACGCGCACGCGTGGACATGAAAATCGGCGTAAAAGGGTTTGAACAGAGAGTTGTGATGGAATAGCACGGGTAGTGTGCTAGAGGCACAATTCAACCCACGCGTACGCGTCGTTTTTGCTTTATGGCCACCCACGCATGGGCGTGACAGACGCACACGCGTCGTACGTTATTTTGGCCCCAATACAACTTGAACAGAGAGTTATGTATGCGCGAGGCTGGAATCGCGCGACTGGCACAAACATAGTCTCGTGTACGCGTGACCGACGCTTACGCATCCTCTCCATTTTTTGCCCACCTACGCGTACGCGTAGGCAACGCGTGCGCGTCATATGCGCCGCGTCACTTAATCAGCGCGCCGCCTAGATTTCATTCTTCCACTCCTCTTCTCTTTTCCAAATGCTAATTCTTCTTCCCTCTTCTTTACTTCTTACTTCTTACTTCTTTCTTCTCCCGTTCATTTTTAATTTTATATTAGCTTAGTTATTTATAATTTCTTTTTCATTCTTTTATCATGCATTTTTATGTTGGTGTTGGAGCTTTATTTGGGTGATTGTTTTGCTATATTTTAGCTTGTGGGTATTATGAGGACTAATTTGGCAATTGACTTTTTATTTTGGGTCTCATATACACATGGATTAATTATTTTAATTCCTATTTTAACTTGCACACCAAGTATTTGTGAAAAAAGCTCTCATGGCATTTTGAATTCTATTCTATTTTACTCTTACACTTTAATGCCTCTTTTTCACAACATTTGCAATCTACATGTATTGAGTATATCATTCATAATTGTCATCATACAAGTACTCATTAATTTGGTACATTTAATAATTGATGCTTGAGCTTTACTTCTCATGCCTATTACTTGCATGCTTTTAATCCTCTTGCATCTAATTATTATGATATGCCTTCATAATTTTAATTAATGTCTTCCATGCATGTTGTAGCTACCATGTATAAGACATTCTTTTTTCTTTGGCATTCATTATTACTTGGACTTTCTTCTTACTGGTTGTTAGCTATCTATACTTGACATTAATTCTCTTTCTCTCTTCTTTAGGATGGCCACTAAAAAAGGAAAGGAGAAGGCTTCTGAAAAACTACCGGCAAGGAAAGGAACCAGGGGAGCACCAGCTAATGTGCCACCATTTACAAGCGTCAAGCCACCAACAAAGCGGGTGAAGAGGATCATCAAAGTTGATGAAGCAGAGAAAGCCTTTCCCGCACGGTATTCCACACGGTTCACTAACCGTTACTGTGAGTAGATGTTCTCCATCCTAGCAGAGAGGAACTATAATAATGAACATCTACTTATTCTTCCAACACATTTTGTTGATTTTGTGGAGCCCCGCATTGAGCGGAGACAGTAGGGATTCTTAAGGAGGCAGCCACGGGAGGCCAATCTATCATGGGTAGCCGAATTCTACTCCAACTTCCATTAGCCTACCCTACAGTCTGTCTATGTTCGTCAGAAGCAAGTCCCTGTCTCCGAGGGTACTATACAGAGAATGCTGGATCTTCCACCTAGCCCAGAGGGATTGGATGCATATCAAGAGGCCCAACTAAAGGGCCAGATGTATCAGTTTGACTGGGACAGCTTTCTTGGAGTTATAGCCCAACCTGGCAGCATCTGGATCTATGAACAACACCGGACAAAATCCAAGAGCATCTCCGTCCAAGCACTTACATTAGAAGCTCGTGTGTGGGCACAGATTATGTCCCACTATATCTTTTTGAGCACTCACGAGTCCACCTTCACTGCGGACATGGCTGTTCTCATCTGGTGCATTCTTACAGAGCAACCTCTCAACCTGCCCCGACTCATCCGGCAAGCCATGGGACACGTGCAGATTGTAGGAAACCTACCCTTTCCCGCATTGGTTTTAGATTTAGTCTTTGCGGCGGAAGTCTCCTATTGGGCGGGGGATACGAAGGCCATGATCCCCAGGGACAATCAGTATGTCCCGAATGGGAAGTACATCAGACCCCCCAATACCTTCTGCGAGCAGGCATCCAGGCCCATCTTTGGACACTCCTCCATCTTCTGCTCCACCATCATCCACACCTCTTGCACCATCCACCACTCAGATGTTCCTTCAGATCCTTCAGAGGTTAGACCGGCAAGACTGGCGGATGGAGCAAATAGAGCGCCGCAACAAGTGCCGATGCACTTATCTGAAGGAGATCATTGTCAGTACTCACCTACCTCCAGAAGAGAAGGATACCCCGGATTCCACTTCCCATGCTAGTACGGAGAGCCATGACGAGCCGGACAGTGGAGGCGATGCTTTCAGCCCAACCTTCCTCCTTACTGATGGCACGGAGGACCATGCTAAGCCTTAAGTGTGGGGAGGTCAGTACCTGATTTCTGGAGGTAATCTCTTTCTTTTAACACCAATATGTTATTTTTCTTTTGTTAGATAGGATAGATTGCATGATATTAGTTGCTTGCATGTATGTTCTGCTTGGTTGAAGTAATGAGTTTCTTTTCAAGGCCCAATTTTATAACATTTCACTAATTCAAATTAAAATTTTTGTTAAACTTGTTTGAAGATTTTAAATTGGAACATAGTTTAGAGCTAAGAACACACAACCTGTGAGATTTTGAGCTTAATTATATGGTTACATTATTTAACCATGACCTTTTATTCTTGTGTGTTTTCTTCTCTATGATTGCAATCTTTGGTTGTTCCATTCTATATGTCCATTATTTAGTGTATATTCATGCATATATGTGATTGAGGCCATCATTCAATATTAGCTCACTTATCCCAAATAGCCTACCATTTCATTTACCTTTGTTTGCCACTTTGATCCCATTTAACCCCCATTCATTCTTTATATTACCACATCACTAGCCTTAAGCAGAAAAATAATTAATTACCCTATTGAAACTTTGGTTAGCTTAAGATAGTGAATGTGTATCAACTAAGTGTGGGGAAATGTGGGAACCCTGGGTTGATGAGAATGTGTTTCGTTTATTATTGACAATTATTGAGAATTTGGGTGCAACTCATGTGAAATTAAAGAAACCATATGCATTGATATACTATGCTTGCAATTACATATATAAAAAAAAGGAAAAAAAGAAAAATAAATGAATAAGGGGATAAAATCACCCCAATGTTAAGTTCAATAAAAAGATCAATGCATATGTGATGGAATTAAAAAATTGAAACGTGAGTGTGTAAAAATATGAAAAAGTGAGAAATTTGGGTGACTAAGCATGATTTTAGAATTATATAGAGTGTGTATATGTGTTAAGTGAGAACTTAGATTAGTCAAAGATTCAATTTATAGCTCACTCGGCCATATATATACCCTCACCCTTACCTTAGCCCCATTACAATCATTAAAAGCCCTCATGATATTTGCATTTATACACTAAATATTTGTTGATTGGTTAGATGAAGAACAAAATTTTAGAAAGCATGACTAGAGGAGACTAGAGTGAATTAATCCTAGACACTTGAGTGATTAGAGTGCATATACACTTTCAGTGAGGGTTCAATGCTTGATTCTGTGTTCCCTGCTTTTATGAGCTTTCTTCTTACAAGTTTACCTGTGCCTTATTGTGTGATTTGAATTAGTGGAATCTGATTTATTTTTGTCTTTGAGGACTTGTTTACTTTTAACCAAGTAGATAGAAACATCTTAGCATAGTTGCATTCACATACATAGGTTGCATTACATGAGTCTTACTTTCCCCCATTCATTACTTTTGATCTCCTTGAGCTTAGCATGAGAACATGCTAATGTGTAAGTGTGGGGAGATTTGATGTACCATTATTTTGTGATGTATTTTGGACTAAATTGAGTGGTTTGTGTCAAATAATCTCACACGTATCCATTGAATTTGCATGCTTTTCACTTCCTTCCCAATTTTGTGTTATTATTGAAAACTTGCTTCCTAAACCTTTAAATTGTCAATTTTTAATTTCCCTTTTTACCATTCGATGCCGTGATATGTGTGTTAAGTGTTTTCAGGCTATATAGGACAGGAATGGCTCAGAGGATGGAGAGGAAGCTTTCAAAAGTGGAAGGAACACGAGAAATCATGGAGCTAAGCATCGAGAATCGACACGCACACATGCCTGACGCGTGCGCGTGCATTGGCGCATCATATACCGACGCATACGCGTCACTGACGCGTACGCATGACCAGCGAAGTCGCACAGAGACGCGTTCGCGAGAACATGCGTCACGTGCTGCAACTACAGAAGACGCTGAGGGAAATTTTGGGCTAACTTTGGACCCAGTTTTCGGCCCAGAAACACAGACTAGAGGCAGGGGGCAAGCAGAGACTCAAGACACATTCACATTCACTTAGTTTTTAGTTTTAGTTTTGAATTCTAGAGAGAAAAATACTACTTCTTTTAGGGTTCTTCACATTCTTAGATTTTTAGTTTTATGTTTTTGGATTGGAGATTGAGAGAGCTACTTCTACCTTCGATTGAAGTTTTCCACATTATAGTTTGCTTTTCTATTACTCTACTCCTTTGTCTTTCATTTAAATTACTCGTGGTCATATATGGATATTTTTTATTTTGGAAGTTATTAATGCAATGAACAATTTTTACATTTAATTTCATTTCATGTTTAATTTTCTTCAATTAATTATTAGCTTCAAAATTTTATTTTATTAATTTAATTTAATTACCATGTCTTCTATCTACTCCCTTTACATGTTTGTGAAAATGGCATTCATGTCAATGGAGTAGACTCCCAACTTGACTTTGTAGTTGATTAATAGGAAACTCTTGAGTTGGAATACTCAAGTGTTGACATGTAATTGGAAATTGCTGCCAATTGGATTTTTACTAACTCTAATCCTTCCCTAGGAAGGGATTAGGACTTGTGATGAGTCAGAGTTGGTATTAGTTACTTGACTTTCCTTTATTAGTTAGAGGATAACTAAATAGAAGCAACAACCTTTTACTATTATACTTGGGAAAATCAACAAGGATAGAGATTCCGATTAATCTTCTCCTTGTCAAGGCCTTTTACTTCAACTATCTCATAGCCTCTTAACATTATTTGCTGCTTTAATTGATTGCCGTTTATTTTTTCGTTTCCAATCCTAGAAATTTCTCAGAAAATTCCTGACCAATAAATTGCACTCTTTTGTCAACTCTTTGGGAGACGACCTAGAAATTCTACTCCCAGTTAATTGATTCTAAATTATGACAACTTTTTTTAAATTGACAAGTGGAAATTTTGTCGGTTAGGAACTGTACTCACAATGCTACTTTTATAAAGATTTCTTAACCGGCATTTTTTTGTCCGTCAGTCCTGTAGAACAGAAACATATTATTAAAAAGGCTTCATAATTGGATTGTCTTAATAAATGCTTTGATTTCACTTCCTCAAACACTTGAGTTCAGTGTGAATCATGACTTACATATCTCCTCTTTCACAATAACTTAAGATAATAGATACAAAACAACCTTGCAAAGAAGAATATGGTTTACACAACATTGGTAAATTGATCAGAAAATAAAAAATAAGTTTGGAACACTACATTCTGGACTTGTTATTATTCTTAAAATCGAAGAGCGGTTGTCCATGTACCTTGCACACTAGGGCGCTTAGTTACATGCCTTGTCCTCAATTTGATCACCTTTATTCCCAACGCATTCTTTAGCCTCGTTGCGTGGTGAAGTACATCTTTTGGATCCATGTTCTTCACGCATATAACTCGCTCATTTTTGTTCTTTGTAATTCCCATCACAATCACTCATTCAACTTTTAGTAATTAGCTAAGATAAGATCCCCAGAGTTGTACCGTCCAACTTTTGTTAATTAATTAAGAAAGAAGAAATCTTACTATAAAAGGCCTTCAAATGTGAATGCTGACCACGAATAAGTTCAATAACAACCTCTAATTGAGGATTCTTCTCCTTAAATGCAGAAAATTCTGACTCCATAAAAGCCCTATTATTATTTAAAACAAAAGTAAGAATCGGCTCTGTAACTTAATAATTATACAATGATAGGAATCAGGGATTTTTTTATTAGGAACGACGAAAGAAAGCATCATGTTAGTAAATGCAGCATAGAAAGAAAAAGAAGAAGGACGAAATGGAGGGTACCTTATACCTCTATTGCTTTCGCCCTAATTTCAATAGCTAACAATGAGCTTCTGAAGTTGCCATACTTCTCTCAAAGCCATCACACAAAAACTGGAATGAACACAGCTATGAGATTATCAGATCTTAGTCCTAGTGTGTCTCTCTCTGTGTGATGGATGAATATTCTGAAAAGTGAAAATAGCCAACTTAGAGGGAGCTTGTGATTGACTATCAATATTGGAATCTAGAGAATTATCAACCAAATTAATACAAGATGCAATGCTATCCACATGTGCTTCTTGATTATTAATATTGTCCATAACCGAAAAAGAAAATCATAACTAAATCTAATTCTAATAACCAACAACAAGAACAACTAACACAGCAACAATAACAGAATAGCAAAATTTCACCTAGATATTGAATAATATTTAAATGATATTATATAAATTATGTCTCATAATATAAATTAGTCACAAAATAATTTGATAATTTAAACAATACTAATTTTAAGTTAATTGTTGAGATGAGAGGTAGCAATCAGCATACAAGTAACGATTCACACACCAATTATTTAGTAGCATTTTTTCTAGATGAAAGTAAGTAGTAACATATAATTGTGCCAAAAAGTCAAATTATAAGACGAGCAATATAAACATAGCAAATAAATTAAAAATCCAAAACTCAGCACCCACAACACAGCAAGGGATCAAAGAGGAGTAGAGGACCTACCTCGGGAACACGGGAAGGCGACGACGACAGCAAAGGGAAGCTTCCCTGGAGAAACCACTACTTCTCCTACAACAAGGAGGAACAACTACATAAGTTTAGTTGCTTGGTACATTAAAATGTATTTAAATATGTACAATAGGCCAACTCAGGCATAGTAAAACATTCGTGGTGATACAATAAATTCAAGCTTTCCCACATCTTTTATTCAAATAAAAGACTATTATTTTTAAGTACAGGTGTTGCATATAAAAGGTGAAAAAGGCTATCATACTAGCACAAGACACAACTCCAGTTAAGCATGGCCATCTTTATATACTAATTCTACCTATTGAATATGAGTTATTTGAAAGCTTTGAAGAAGTATATAGTTTGTACCCTAAATTAAGTATTAACGCATGCTTACTCGCGCTTTCTTTTTTTTTTTTGAAGAAAAAAATAACAAACTTTTATCATCTTAAGTTAGTTGAAAGTATTGTGAATAAATTAAACAAAATCATGAAAAAATGAGGAAGCTTGACATACTTGCAGAAGTTCTTTCACTCTAAAAGCTTTCCATTGCCGAAACTGTTCTGATTCTTGTTTCTAGATTCCACATTAACAAAAGCAAAATAAACAACAAGCGCAAGAAGAATTGATTATACTAAACTAGGTTTCAGTAATATTGATGCGATTGTTATTAACAAACGCAAATTTAGAATTTCATGATGAAAATAGCATATACAAAACTGAAAAAATAAATATAATTATCAAAGAGAGACATGGAGGAACTTACAAGAAGCTGCGATGGTGACGGGCTCATAGCGACAGCGACCGGCAAAGATGTTGCAACGACAAATCTGTGGAAGAAGAAGAACTTACATGAAGATTGAGAAATCACAATGTGACAGAGTGATAGAAAGAGAGAGAGCGCACGTGAGAGAGAGGAACATACATGAAGAGGATGGCGCGGCGGCAGGCTCGACGGTGGAGAAGAAGAAGAATCACAATGTGACAGAGTGATAAAGAGAGAGCGTGAGAGAGAGAGGAACTTACATGAAGAGGATGGCGCGGTAGCGGGCTCGAAGAAGAAGAAGAAGAAGAAGAAGAAGAAGAAGAAGAAGAAGCTCTACTCTCCGGCGCAAAGAGGAAATTGAGTGATACAGTGGACGCGAAAAGTAAACGCGGGGATGATTTTTTGTTGATAAAAATCGACGGTAGTTTTGTCGATTTTAATTAAAATAAAAATCAACACTTTAGCCGTCTATTTTATTTAACAAATTTACATCGTCCATCCAATTTCGAAAAGAAATCTCAATCGTTTAAATTTATCGACAGTAAAAGATGTCAATATTATAATTATTAAAATAGACAATTAGTTTGTCGATTTTAAAGGAAAAAAGTTTCACCCACTATTTCGTCAATAATGTGACGATAAAATTAAGGGGGTTAGAAAGTTACTAAAATAGTAGACGACATGGTCGTCGATTTTAATATTTTATTTCTAATAATTTCTTTTTCATTTTATCGACGACAAGCCGTCGAAATTCATCGACGGAAAATCTGGCCGTCGATTTTTAACGTCGATAATTATACTATTTCTTGTAGTGATCCTTCAGTAAAATAAAATTCATTGCCCCTTTGTTAAATTCTTACATCCAGATAGTTAGAATGTGAATTAATGAATACAACCCAATGTAGTATTTGATAGATGTTGTACATCGTAAATGATTACGACAAAAGAGAATCGCGCGGTAAGATTAGATGAAAAAACCAAGATTGAGTAAGAATAATAATCAAATTATCAAAAGAATAATAGAAGGGCATATCAATAAAATATCATAAAAAATTAAAATTTGTACCTTAGAAAGATAATTTTAACGAAAAATGAATAATACATTCTTATTATATGAAGTAGTCAAGGAAGAATAACAAATTAAAACATTAAATAAAATATTTTCTCTATAAAACTTAGACTCATGAACCTTATATGTGGCATTATATATAATATTTAGTCGTAGAAAATTAATTATTGAAATTGATATTAATATCAATTTATCTATTATTAATACACACGTGCATAACAAAGCTATATATTAACATAAATATCATATAAATATTAATTATGTATGATTGATAAATATATTATAATTATTACTAATTAGAATGATTGATAGTTAGTATAATTAAAATTATTAATAATTAAAATAATTGACAATTAATATAATTATTCATTAAATATTAATTTTTATATAATTATAAAAAAAGTACTATCCAAAAGTAAGTTGAGAAGAGAGAAGTGTTATTAACATAAATATTAGATAAATGATAATTATGTATGATTGACAATTATATTTTAATTATTCAAAATTAAAATGATTGACAATTTGTATAATTATTTATTAAATGCTGATTTTCATATAATTATAAAGAATATGCTTTCTTAAAATAAGTTGAGAAGAGAGAGGTACTATTAACATAAATATCATATAAAAGAGATCTTTACAACTCGTATTTTCTAACGAAAATATTGTCGAACACTTTAGAATTAAACTCTAAAAAGGTCTTCTGCACTTCTAAAATTTTGTCATGCACCTCTCTATACCCAGACCGCCATGATTGGTTCACAATATCTCTGTACCCTGAGTTTGTAGCCCAAGCCGTAATAAACTGAAAATGTCTATTTCTTTTTTACTAGGGACGACCTTTATAGCGCACTAGGATAGGTTAATGATCAGACTGAAGTCTATTTAATATTTTTACATAAGTCTCTGACAAAGAGATAATCATCAACTCTTGGTACAAATCTGGTCAAATTTTTTTGGTACCTCAATATAATTTTTTACCTTTCTGTGCCAAGAAAATCGTCTCTTGATAGTCTTCAAGTCAAACAGGTCACTATCTCCTAATAAGGCAACAAACTGATCTACGTGTCGACTCGAAAAAGATAACTATTAAATTCATGAGAAAAGAAGACTTCATTAAACTCACCAAGAACTAATAAATACTAGGGTAAAGTATACTTTTTGTCCTTAAAGTTTGGCAAAAGTTTCAAAAATACCCCTAAGTTTTATTTTATTTCAATTTTGTCCCAGAAGTTTTCGATTTGCATCAAATATACCCTCGACGGCTAAATTTTCAAAAAATTTAAGACCAATCTAACAATAATGCATGAAAATTATGCTTGATTTGTTTGTGTTGAGGGTTGTTCTTATGAAATTGTTGTTGAATTGGTCTTAAATTTTTTAAAAAATTAGCCGTCAGGGATATATTTGATGCAAATCGAAAACTTTTGGGACAAAATTGAAACAAAATAAAACTTAGGGGTATTTTTGAAACTTTTATCAAACTTCAGGGACAAAAAATATACTTTACCCTGAATACTAATAAATATACATTAGCTTCCATTGTTTTCATAGAAAAAAAACCTTCTTAACTCTAATGCTCTCACATTTTAAGGACTAAAAAAAAATCACAACTTTAAGAACATAGAAGTAGAAAAAAGTAAATGAATGTGCTTTCGTTGTGTGAAGATAATTTCTTTAAATAAGGACAAAAAATTAATTTTTTAACTATTTTTTGTCACAAAATAATAAGATTTTATTTAAAATAATATTAAATTATTAATATTTCAAATGCAAAGAAAATTTGACTTGGTCAATTAAATTTAATAAGATAAATTTCTCACAATATATGAATGTCTGATAATATTATGTCATCCCCTCTGAATTATCTGTTTTTTTGGTATTATCCTAATTATCTCTTTTATTTAAAAAAGACAAAAACTCTTCTCGTTCATGGTGATATGAATTTTTAAAATTAAGAAAGAAAAAACTCCCTTCTCGCTGGTAGCCAGATTCCATTTCAAAAATTGTAAAAATTGTAAAAAATTCTTCTAGTTTTTAGCGAGATACTTTAGAATAATTTAAAAAAAGAAGAAAGGGTATCTCACTCTACTAAGGATGGCAACAGGTCTCATGGGAGCGGGGACATGCCTCCGCCTCCCGTCCCCGCCTCCAAAAACAATCCCCGTCCCGCTCCGTCCCCGCAACGGATAACGGGACCTGGTACCCACGGATATTCGGATATCCGCGGGTTTTAAGGAAAAAAAATAGAATAAATAAAAATTTCAAAAACAGTTCAAAATAATCTCAATATATGTCCCGATTTTACAAATTTAAACCCTAAATCAAATTTTACAGCAATAAAATCTAATTTTGAACTCAAATTCATCAACTAACAGAATCAAAACCATAATCTTAAACCCATAAATCAAACCATAAACCCAATTTCTTCAATGAACAATCAAAATAAACTCAGTATATGTTCCAATTTTACAAATCTAAATCCTAAATCAAATTTGACAGCAATAGAATCTAACTCTGAACTCAAATTTATCAATTAACAGAATCAAAATCATAATCCTAAACCCATAAATCAAACCCTAAACCAATTTCGTCAATGAAAAATCAAAATATATATTAAAACCAATTTTATCAATCAGCAGAAACTAGCTATGGAGCAAAGTCGTCAGCGTCTTCGCTGAGCAGAGGCGACGTTGGAGAACAGTTGTCGTTGACGTAGCAAATCTGAGGCGTCGTGGAGTATAGGCGTCGTGTTGAAGAGACGTTGTTGGAGCAGAGTTGTTGTTGATGTCGTAGATCTGAGGCGTCGCACAGAGCACAGGCGGAGGCGGCGATGAAACTGTGAGCAGTGAGCGACGCAATGAGAGGAAGAAAGTGAGCGGCAACAGCAACGGAGGAAGGTAAGGGACGACAACGTGAGCGACTGAGAGGAATAATGCCGGGGATGCGGTGAGAAGGAAGAATGATTGAAGAAGGTGATGACTGGTGAGATTGTGAGTGAGAGAGAAAGGCTCCTCTGAGAGAGCGACAAGGAGAAGAGATGCAAATGAGTGAGTGACGGTGTGAAATTAGGGTTTATATATATAGGGTTATTTTTGTAATTTTATATATATAGATATTAAACGGGTACCCACGGGCGCAGGTACCTCTATCCCCGCCTCCGCCCCGTTTATTACATGGGTACCCGTACCCGTTTCCCGTGGAGAGAAAATGCTCCCCAAACCTGCTCTCCGACAAGTAAATCTTTGCGGATACCCGCCCCGCCGGAAAGAATTGCCATCCCTATGCTCCATTGTAAAAGATGAGTCCGCCACTCCAATGTTCACCACTACACATTTTTCGTTTATCTTTTTATATATTGGTATAATTTTGGTGTAATATTCAATTGTTAAATTTTATGGTATTTTAACGTATTGTCAATGCAAGGGAAGCATATTGTCAATACAAGGGAAGCATATTGTCCTGTTCCTACAATTTTAAAAAACACCATAAAATCCAATAATTGAGTATTGCAGACACTTTATCTTCTCCGGTATTCTCAAGCGCCAAAGCCAAAGCCAATTTTCATTATCGTTCCAGCCAAATTTCTTCTTCAATAGCCATTCATACCCGCTTTTAGTCGAGTATGTGAGAGTATTTGAGTTTGTCCAAAACCAACCTGTTTTATCTCCTGCCTGCTTGATAGGATCAAAGAGCATCAAATCAAGTTTAACTTCTTCCGGAATCATTGTGCAAAGAATATCCCACCGTCAATGTCCATGGTACCAGACATCTTCTAGCTTCAAGTGAGAATCAGAGATGTGCACAAAAGGAACCAAAGGAGCTAGCGTTCCACATGGTCGCCAAGCATGATACCAAAAGGATTGAGACATCCTGCCTGTACACCAATCAAAACCATCACGAAGCTTTTCTATTGTCTTATAAATCGCTCGCCAAGTGCTTGAAACATTATTAGAAAAACTGGATGAAAAGCAAGACCTCCCAGATAAATATTTTGCCAACATAATTCTTACCCAAAGCTTATCATTATTATGCAGTAATTGCCAAACAAGCTTTCCTAATAAAGCAAAATTTACACACTGGGTATCTCTAATTCCCAAGCCTCCATATTTTCTTGGAGTGACAACTTTGCTCCACTTGACATAATTTAAGCATCGCTCCCCACCTTTCCCTTCCACAAGAATTGTCTAAGCATAGAATCAATCTTTTGACAAATCGAAGTAGGAAAAAGAGTCACTTGCATCTGATAAATAGGAAGAGAAGAAGCAACAGATTTAATTAAGCAAAGCCTGCCTGCTCTGTTAAGGAGCCGACCTTTCCAACTAGCCAGCCTATTCTTGATCTTCTCTAAAGAGTCCGAAAAAATAGACCTAGCAGCTCGAGGATGATTAAGGTTCACCCCCAAGTATTTGCCTAGGTCAACAGTAAAAGGAATATGAGAAACACCAGACAGCATTTTCTTCCTTCTATTAGAGATATTTCTAGAACAAATAGCTTTAGATTTTTCAATGTTAACCTTCATATCTGAAGCTTTGCAGAACAACTCCAAGGTGTGCACAACATTCCGAACTTGATTTTTCTTCGCTTTACAAAAAAGGAGGAAGTCATCTGCAAACATCAAGTGAGAAACTCTAGGTCCTCCTCTAGAAATAGCCACACCATCCCAAATACCCTCGTCAACTTGTTTGGAAATGAAGCACGCCAATCTCTCCATGCACAAAACAAATAAATAAGGAGAAATTGGATCTCCTTGCCTGAGCCCTCTGCGAGGTTGGAAGCTGTCCAATCTATTCCCATTCCAAAGGATGGAAAGATTTGAAGCCTGAACACAATTCATTACAAGCCGAATAATTAGAGAAGGAAAGCCAAAAGATTCAAGAGTGTGCTCAAGAAAATTCCAATCAACTCTATCATAAGCCTTTTCTAAATCAATCTTAAAAGCCATAGCTCCTTTTCTAGACTTTGTCCGCTTAAGAAAGTGAAGAACTTCTTGGGCCACAATAATATTATCAGGCGCTCCTCTACCATGTATAAACCCTCCCTGAATTGGGCTAACAATCTCATCCAAAAAAGGTCATAATCTATTAACCAGCACTTTAGTCACTAGCTTATAAATTACATTACAAAGGCTTATTGGCCGAAAATCCTTCAATCTAGTTGGAGGGTCGCATTTAGGGATAAGAACAATCAAAGTTTCCAACAAAGAATGGCTTAAAGTCTCCCCTAAGAATGCTTTCTGAACAGTACGCCACACCTCATGACCCACCACATCCCAATATTCCTTGAAGAAAAAAACTTGAAAACCATCCGGCCCAGGAGCTTTGAACGAGCTCATATTATCCAGAGCTTCTTTAACCTCCAATATTGTTACTGGTTTAGACAAATTATCACAAGCATCCTGGCTAAGAGATGGCATAGAAATTTCTCCCATGCAATTAACCTCAACAGGCTCAGTAGAGCAAAAAATATTTTTGAAAAAATGAACGACCTCTCTTTGCAAAACTTCCGGATCATCAGACCAGGACCCATCATTGACCAGCAACCCATGAACCTTGTTAGATTTTCTTCTAATGATGGTTTGCATATGGAAAAAGCTAGTATTTCTATCACCATACCGAACCCATAGATCTCTTGACTTCTCGTACCAAAGCAATTCTTCCTGGGCCAAAACAAGATTATACTCAGCTCTCAATTCTTCCTCTTTGTGCTTCAAAATCAGATCATCGTCAGCCTCCATTTTTCGTTGAATACAATTCAAATAAGCCTCCAATTCCCTCTTTTTAATAAAAATATTGCCGAAGACCGTAGAGTTGAATTCCAACGAAGCTTCTTGAACCCCCAACAACTTCCTATGGATGCCAAAGTCTGTACTATTCCAAGATTTCTGAACAATGGCCTTGTAATCAGGATGCGTTACCCATGCCGCTTGGAATCTAAAAGGCCGGTTTCCTTTCTTGATATGAACTCCTTGACATCGGATAAGTAGGGGACAATGATCAGAGTGGGAACGACTGAGAACTTCCACAAAAGCTTCTGAAAAAAGAAGACGCCATTCTGCAGTACAGCAAGCTCTATCTAATCTCTTTGCAATTTCTCTGTTTCCTTGAATTTTACAGAACCAAGTAAACCGTCTTCCAGAGGTTGTCAGATCAAAAAGACCACAAGAATCTAGAGTACTTGCAAAGACACTACTGCGAGTCGAATAGTAATTACCCTCCTTCACCTCATGAACACTCAAAATATCATTAAAATCCCCAACCACCACCCATGGGTCCTGAATGCACAAACCAATATCAAGCAGATGACTCCATAATTCTACTCTATTAGTGGCTTGAGGGCTGCCATAAACCGCACTGCAAATCCATCTTCGCCCACCACCATCAATTTCCAAAGTTACACATTGATTCATAGCCCAAAGAATTTTACAAGAAAATTTTAAATTAGCAGAGAGGAACCAAATTCCTCCCTTATGTCCAACAGCATCTACAATCCCTACAGGATAATAGCCTAATCTCCCCCAAAATTCTTTCATAGTTTCAAACACAATATGAGTTTCCACCAAAATAAAAAAAGTTAGTTGAAATTTTCGTACTAACTCCTTACAGTGCACCCGAGACATCTTATTTGACGCTCCCCTTACATTCCAACTAATAATATTTAAATGGTCACAATCCATAAAAATAAATTAAATAATTGGAATTTATAATCATTCTACCTCACGTTGATGGACCCCTGTCTCCAATTGTCTTCTGGTGGACTTGCGTCACAGAACCATCATTCTTCTGTTGAGGTTGGTTCTCCAAGTTTGTTGTTGCACTAGCTTTATCAAGCTCTTTTTGTACTCAAGAATCCGTTGACAATGCTTCAATAGGTGAGTTTTGAAGCGAAATAGGATGCTGCCTTTTGTGCCCTGCTTTAAAAAAAGGAGTACTCTGATCCTTGAAAGCCACCTGAGTTGTTCCCAAAGAGCCAAGCGTGGATGGAGGATCTTTCTTTTCCTTAGGCTCCACCTTTGCATTTGATAAAGACTTCACCTTTGCATTTGATGAGGATCCAGCATGCATTTTATTAGACCCAAAAGAAAATTTTTTACTCACCAAATTGGAGCATATTGCTACATTGGCTTTTTTTGGCACTACATTGAGGTCTTTACCCACTTTTTCCTTGCCTTTTCTACTAACTGTAACCCATTCATCCTCTTTTGCTTGAGTATCCCTATTCATGCGTGATTCTTGTAAATTATCATGCACAAGACCCGCTGCTCCATGCTTCTCCATAATTGGAATTGATTTGGCATTAATTCCAAATTCAAAAGTTGAATTTTGATTTTTTACTGGGATTTGACTACCTTCTGCCGTTTTCTCATTGTTATCCACCGAAAACAGTGACGGTAAATTTTTCTCCTTCACCATGGTTTCCTTCCCAATGTCATTGTTGTTCTCTTTCGCACATTCTCTTGTTACATGCCCAAAGCAGCTACATTTTTCACAAATTAAATTCAAGTGCTCATATTTTATGTCATACATATGACCATCAACTTGAATCTTTTTTATGACTGGAAGTCCCAAGTTAATTTGCACACATGCTCTTGCATACTTTCCCCTCTCTGCAGACTTGGTGGCTAAATCGATGCGGATCGGTTTACCAACAGCTGACGCAATCATTTTCATGGCTTTCTCTTGATAATAGTTAATGTTTAAACCTGTGATTCTTATCCAAACCATGGTAGATCCAAAAGTGTTTTCACAAGGTCTGAATGAAGAACTCCAAGGTTTAACCGCAACATAACTACCAGTAATCATCCACGGTCCTCCAAGGAGAACTTTTTCTCTATCCTCCAAGAGATCAAATTTAACTAAGAAATAGCCAAAACCGACATCTAGTACCTCATATCCTCCTTTGGTTCTCCAGACTCCTTTAAGCCTGTGCGTGATCGCCGTATAGCTAAAGTTTTTTCCAAGAACTTTGATCACGATGGCATCTTTGTAGGGCTCTGCCAATATCTCCTTTGCTTCTTCAGTGAACGTCACAGTTGGTATCTCCGAATCGCCTTGCTTACCAACTACTGTAGCCATCTTATCCCCATCAAGAGAATCAGCAACCTCCAAAGCTCTCCTTGTTGAGGCACCCACAACTTTATCTCTGAACGATATCCGCTGACCTTGAATCTTGTTATTGTCTTCTTTAATTCCCTCCTTTTCACCTGATGCATGCCCACCTCCACTCTCCCCCTTATTGCTCTCGCCGGCATGGCCGGCTGCCTCGCTATGTGCCACCCTCGAAGACTCTACCCTGCTCTCTCCACTCTCCATTTCAAAATTCTACAATTTAGATTAAAATTGTTGCAATTCAAATACTTCTACTAACAGTTTGGTTGGGCTTACCAACCATATATGTGACGTGTTTAGCAAATTAATTAAAAGTTTAACAATACCAAAAAAATTAAAAGTTCTTTTTGGTATCTTAAAAGAAAATTAAAAGTTTAAAACTCTATTTCTGTACAATATTCAATATTGTTGATTGGTGAGGAGGGGTTGAGCAGTTATCTTCGTGGTTTTGGCTTTATTTTGAAATCGAAAGTCTTATTCTATATTTTTTTATTCCCCCCTTTTTAAAGAACTGAGATGCCTATATAGTCAAAATTTAAGCTTCTATTGAAATATTTATTTAATAATATCTCTGGTGCTTAATTTATTTGAAATAATAAATTTCAGTAAATAAGTGCAAAATTGAAAACAAGAGTCGTCATTTTAAATTTATAATGAGAGGATAAACTAGAATTAAACTTATTTTCAGCAAAGACCAGTAAAATATTTTGAGAATTAAATGTCTTTTTGATATGAAAAAAAGTATAATTTATATCACATATTTTTATGTAAGAATGTGTTTTCTATTCACAAAGATACTACTATAAGCATAAATGCATGACCAATTACAATTTTTTAATATAAGTTTTTCATGTTTGATTGTATAAACTAATAATTAGAGACGGAAAGGAGAAATAAATAATTAATTTTGTTGAGTTTGGTAAAGTGGGTAATAAAGTTCGGATTTGATGGGGGGCTTATAGCTAGGATGGGAAATAAGGGGACGCCTATAGAGAGAACATGTTTCATCGAATCATTTGGGATGATTACCTTATCTTATACTTTAATTTAATTTAATTTGGATATGGTGGTTGGTGAGATTAATTAGAAAGTTTAATTAACTTGGTATATGTGGCTTGGACCTGGACGAGAGTAGAATCAAAGGTTGGTGAGGATGTGGACCCCACATAGTGCAGCCCCCAGAAACAGTTCTTCAGATTGGAGAGGACAACGCATTTTCTTGTTAATTTTGATTTTGGTACTTTAGAAGTAGGTGAGAGACCGTGAATCATGAAAGGTTCTTGGGAGAATTTTTGGGTTTGTTGTAACGTAGAAAGTGTAACGCGTGGCTCGCTTTACATTTGTGAATAAGTGACGTAAGAATTTACCGTCAAAAGAAAGTCTGGATGTGTTTGGCAAACATCCTGAAAAAAAAAAAAAAAGAAAAATATTACAGCTTTTTGAAAATTTTAATTTTTAATTTGGCTATTTTTTTTATAAATATAAAAGTGACTTTATTCATACAACTACCCTTATAAATAGTAACAATTTATAATTTTTGTATTGTACTGACTGACTTTTAACTATTGATATTTAATATTTATTTATTTTTTAAAAAATTTTATTTTTTATACATATTATTATACTATTTATAAATTTTTTATTATTTTTTTATATGAATTTTTTTATTATTTATTATTTATATTTTTATTAATTTTTTATTTGACATTATATATTTTTGTAATTATAATTTTTGTATATTATATTTATTATTATTTTTTTATAATATAATTTATTAATTTCATTAGGTAAAATAAATTAAACAAAAAAAATTAACCATAAATAATAATAATAAAAAAATTATAATGCATTAAAAAAAATATTAAAGATATACTATATAAAAAATATAAAAAAAATACAAAAAAGTTAAACATATATTAAAAAAATAATATTATAATTTAATGTTATATAATTTTTAGTAATTATTTATCTAAAAGTAATTTAATAACATATATTTTTTTAGTAATTATTTAATGTCAATAGACGCCGCGAATAGGGGTGCAAATCGAGCGAGGCCGGAACAACTATTTATATCTCTCCGAAGAGCAGCGGCGATAAATGACTGTCGAATCCAATAATGGTATTCATTCATTTATGGGTGTGAGTTTTTTAGTCTAAATCTTAATGTTTTTTACTCATACCTTAACCAGGCCCATCACTTAATTAGTTGTGTGGACCTTGTATCATCCTTGTCTTTTTGATTTGTTTGTTTTCAGCTTTAAAAACAATAAATGAATCCATCAACACACAAAAAAAAAAAAAAGGAAAGAAATGAAATTCGTCTCATTTAAAAGACTACTACATCAACCTTCCTGGCAATATAGAGCAAATTCTCCATGATGATATAAAAGAAATGTATACATTTCATATAGTACCTTGTGGATAGTTTTTTCTTTTTTTATTTTGGGCTTCGACCTCGATTACCAACTAAAAAAAATAAAATAAAAGACTACTACATCATATTTAACACTAGATACTAGATAGTGTCAAAATAAAATTTTGAAAAAAACTCATTACTAACAAAACAGCAACCAATGTCAGAGAGGGTAGACTAATGCTGCGTCTCATTGTTCGAGGCTCAGGCTAAAACTCACTAATATACTTCACTTTGAATGATTACATATGGAACGGTAAAAGTGAAAGATCGAAATTAAGAGATTATTTATCAATTGTATAGATGATAAAAATAAAGGAATATGAAAATAAAAATGTCATACATATACAAAAATATAATTATTAAATTAATTATTATTTATTTATATATTTATACATGTTTTGTATTTTCAATAGAGTAATTAATTACGAAAATAATAAATTCTTTTACCATGGAATAATCAAATTTTAAATTTGCGTTACAGAATAATCAAAAACTTTTACAGTGGAATAATCAAATTTTTCATGAACAGAGAAATAACCACCATTGTATATATAGTTTTGTTTTTATTCGTGTTGATTATGAATATGAATCTAATTTGATTATAAATATAAATTTAGTTGGATTATATTGCATATATATAAATATAAATATGAAACTAATTTGATTGTAAATATAAACATGGTAATACTTTGTATTCCTACAAAGGTAATTGATTAGGGATTGAACTTTAGTATCTATATTCGTAGTATAAAAATAATAAAATCGAGAAACAAAAGTGATACTTTCGTATCATTTAGTTATACCGACAAAAATTGTACCTTTTATAATTTAAAGTGGTAAAATGAAATATAAAAATATAAAAATAGAAAAACTAAAAATATATTCAAAATGTAATTTTATTAATCAATCCACTATATTTCATTCTCAATTTATCTCTACTTATGTAGTTATGTGTTACTGACTACGACTTACTGTCGTAGTAAGAATAAATAAGTAAAACTTATTATTTTTACTGTTTGAAAGTATTACAAATATTTATATTAAGCAGAAAAATAATAAAATAATTTATAATGATTTATTTTGTATTGAAAAATTTATTCAAATAATATAGATAATCATATACAAATAGCTAATTATATTAGGTTCTATTACGAGCGAAAACGCTTTTTCCATTCAATTATTCAAAAGTACTATGTATATCTACCTTAAGATCAGTCTTTGTTATTAATTTCTTGACTAATGGAAGTTTGATTTGTAAATCATTTTGCAACACTTTATACTAAAAATTATTCTCTACAAGTTAGACTCGTATTTATGTATAAATGAGAATGAACAAAATTAGTAATCAACTAATCATTCCTTTACTCTTAGAAAGTGAGTTTTTTTTTTTTTTATCAATAAATAAAATATCTTATTTTATGTACAAAAATGTGTTTCTTCTATTTCGTTGGCCCTGTGAAATAGATTATTCAATCAATTTAGTCTAAGTCAAGCTGCAAAATCGAACCAATTATTAAATTGGTCAAATAATAGATTTACAATTTAATAATTCAATCAGAATTAAATTATAGTTGAACCGGTTTAATTAAATATACAATAAAATTATTAAAAATTTAATATATAATTTCAAATATTCAAATTTAATATTTTTTATACTAATAAAATTTAAAAATTTATCATTTCACATAGTAATTTATTCATCTCTTATCATTAAAAATTCATAATAAAAAATTTTAATTATCTTTTAAATTCTAGTCAAGCTCAGTTACTTGACAATCAAGATAAACACTGCAAGTAAAGAATTCTTGTGATATAAGAAACAAATAAATTAATTCAAAGACTTAAAATTGAAAATATAATTATTGAGAATCAATGCACATTGATCATATTATTATTTTGAACTAAAAACTGAATCACACTTCTAAATACAAAGTCTGAACTATATATATATAAACCTAAAAGAGAATAACTAACTAATAATCAAGAGTTTACCTGCTCTTTTTTCACTCTTTTTTAAACCAAATCTTGTTCTATTACATTTATATTCTCAATACTAATCAAGTATTCAATAAAAACTCAGAATCCAAAACCTTCTAAGCATCCAAAGTCATCCAAAGCCAAAAAATCCAAAAACAGAAAATTAAGCAAAGAATCCAAACTCAGCATCCAAACTAAATTCAAAATAATATCAGCAACAATCAACAATCCCAACTCAAAACACAAAATTATTTTAGAAAATCAGCAAAAAAGATATTATAATAATAAATTTGCACCTAGAGTAGACCAAAGCAGCTTCACTTACTTCTATAGTTTGCATTTGAGGGGAACTCAGAACTCAGAATAACAATTAGTTTCGAAAATTTAACAAAACATTATCAACTATCATCCATCAAAATTTAACAAAATAAGTAAAAATGAACAAAAGTAAAAAAAAAAAAAAATCAGCAACTCAAAATAAGATTTTAGCAACTCAGAATTAGTAAAATAACAAAATAAGAAAAAAACATAAATTGAAGTAGCTTTGCTTATGGTAGCGAGGGAGGAAGAGAAGCGACGGCGATAGAGGAAGGAAAGTGAGCTCGGACAGAGAGTGGATTGAAGACAGAGGCTTGACGCGCACGAGAGAGAGAGAGAGAGAGAGAGAGAGAGAGAGAGAGAGAGAGAGAGAGAGAGAGAGAGAGAGAGAGAGAGAGAGCTCGACATATAACTTGGAAAAGCTCTGTACTTGAACAACAGCTTGAAAACATATTCTCCTAAATCTCTAATTATCTGGATTTAACGGGATATGTGACATATAATCCTCTTATATTTGGGTAATTGGGATTTTTGTGGCATAATAAACTAGAATTAAGCTTCACATTCTAATTGGAATTAATTGACCAAGGAATTGGCGATTGATGAATTTTAGAGGAGACTAGAAAGGTCTAAGGAATTAGGGTCTAGTCACATATAGTTTGCCATGAATTAAATCTTGCATGATTAAAATAAATTAATAAGAAAAGTCAATCCGAAAAATAGATAACTCTGAAGCCTTAACTGCTTTCTCCATCTTTTATTCCCAACTTATTTACTTGCCTGTCTTCTGATATTCTTAGTTACTGTTTAATGCTCTTTGAACTCTCAAACACCATTTTCTATTTGTCTAACTAAGTAAATTAATCAACCATCATTGTTTAGTCCATCAATCCTCGTGGGATCGACCCTCACTCACCTGAGGTATTACTTGGTACGACCCGGTGCACTTGCCGGTTAGTTTGTGGTTATAAATTCCGCACCAAGTTTTTGGCGCCGTTGCCGGGGATTGATAGTGATTAACAACTATCAGTTGTTTGATTGCTTAGATTAGGCGTTTTAGTTTTAATTTCATTTAAATTTTGCTTAGTAATTTCTGAAAAAAAGAAAAAATTAAATAAATAAATAGCATTAATATTTTTCCTTAATTTCTGAAATTAAGTTTGGTGTCACCTAGTTAATTTTATTTTAATTTCCTTGTTTATTTTGATAGTCTCTGCTATCCCCTGGCTCTAGTCTGTGTTTCTGGGCCGAAAACTGGGTCGAAAATCAGCCTGAAATTGCCCCCAGCGTTTTCTGCGAATTTTGCACGTGGCACATGTCACGCGTACACATCGATGATCTTCTTTGCGTGTCACGCGTACGTGTCAGGTAAGCGCACACGTCGCTGAGCAAATCTCCAAATCACGCGCACGCGTCAGGTACGCGCACGCGTTGCTTTGCAAATCTTCAAATCACGCGCACGCGTCAGGTACACGCATGCATCGCTCCTCGCTGTCATCTCTTTTAATTCTTCTGCTGATTCCATTTGTGCAAGCTTCCTCTCCATCCTCTAAGCTATTCCTGCACTATATAGCCTTCTTCTCTTTTTCTGCAGAACCTCCATCAAATCCAACCAAATGCTACCTAAAATAAACAGAATTGCACAAGACTCAAAGTAGCATCCATAGTGGCTAAAAGATAATTAATTCTTAATTAAACTCAACAAATTAAATACAAATTCACTAGGAAAAGATAGGAAATATACTCACGCATCACAACACCAAACTTGAATTGTTGCTTGTCCTCAAGCAACCAAACTAATATAGGCTTAGAATGTGAATTTGCATGAGAATGAGAGTTCAATTAAGCTCATGTCTCTTCTTATAGTGGGGTTTACAACTGTAATCTTAAATAGTTTTGGCATCTCACTCTCTTTTGAATCAGAAAGATGTCACTGTCATTCAGAATCAGAATCCGGATAATATTATGAATTCTTTGATCTTTTGTAACTAAATTTAACCCTTGAACCCAGCAATTTTTTTTATTCTCTTTTCTTTGGTGCTTTGCACCTTGAGCCTAGCCGTGACTTTAAATGATTTGTCTCAAGCTTTACTTGACACAGAAACACCACAAGCACTTAACTGGGAAACTCTTTTGGAGTTTTGATTTTTCTTTCAACTACTCCCAGACAGTGGTGTTCAAAGCCTTTGGCATACTGTGCTAATTGCAATTGATCTCGACTCTAAATGTTTTGTCTCAAGGATTACTTGACACAAGAACACCACAAGCATATAACTAGGAAAACAACTCTTTAAGCTTTTAATCATGTCTGACCTCCCTAGTCATTGATGCTCAGTGCCTTGGACCTTGCTTTACTTGACCTCCCTAGTCATTGTGCAATTTTGCTTATTTTAGGTAGTATTCGGATGGATTTGATGGAGTATCTGCAAGAGAAAAAGAAGGACTAGCAAGGAGCGACGCGTGCGCGTGCCTGACGCGTACGCGTGATTCGGAGCTGTCTATGGCGACGCGTGCGCGTACCTGACGCGTACGCATGAAAAGAGAAAGTTGCACAGAGACGCGTGCACGTACCTGACGCGTACGCATGACACGCGAAGAAGATCATCGACGCGTACGCGTGACTGACACGTACGCGTGACATGCGCCACGTGCAGAATTCGCAGAAAACGCTGGGGCAATTTCAGGCCGAGTTTCGACCCAGTTTTCGGCCCAGAAACACAGACTAGAGCCAGCAGTCAGGGGATAGCAGAGATTCAAGGGAGATTCACACAAGAATGGTTATGCCCACTCCAAGTTAGGCTTGGACCCTACGAAGCAAGTGGTCCTCATCCATCAATTGAAGACGTGCTGATTGCTTTAATTAATTTTGATTTAAACTTTAATTTTTATTTTAAAATAGGAAAGATATTATTTTAGTTTTAGAAGATAGATTTTAAATTAATTAGGATTAGATATAAAAGGGAGGAGGGGATTCCATTCCACTTCTACTAAAATACATTTTATCAGAATCCTTATTTTCTCTTTGCCATGAGCAACTAAACCTCCACTGTTAAGGTTATGAGCTCTATCTATTATATGGATTGATAATACTATTTTCTATTTTAATTCATGTATTGATTTTTATTTCAAAAATTATTTTCATTCTTTATCTTATGAATTTGGGTGGAATGGAAGTATGACCCTCTTTCTAATTGAGTTCTTGTATAACTTGGAAAAGCTCTTTACTTGAACAACAGCTTGAAAACAATTTCTCCTAAAATTCTAATTATCTGGATTTAACGGAATACGTGACATATAATCCTTTTATATTTGGGTAATTAGAGTTTCTGTGGCACATAAACTAGAATTAAACTTCACCCTCTAATTGGAATTAATTGACCAAGGAGTTGGCGGTTGATAAATTTTAGAGGAGATTAGAAAGGTCTAAGGAATTAGGGTCTAGTCACGTATAGTTTGCCATGAATTAAATCTTGCGTGATTAAAATAGTTAGTAAGAAAAGTCAATCCGGAAAATAGATAACTCTGAAGCCTTAACTGTCTTCTCCATATTTTATTCCCAACTTATTTATTTGCCTGTCTTCTGTTTAATGCTTTTTAAACTCTCAAACACTATTTTCTGTTTGTCTAACTAAGTAAATTACTTAACCATTGTTGCTTAATCCTTCAATCCTCGTGGGATCGACCCTCACTCACCTGAGGTATTACTTGGTACGACCCGGTGCACTTGCCGGTTATTTTGTGGACTCTAAATTCCACGCACCACTTGCACGTCATGGGTGCGTTTTTTTTTTTGAAATATAGTCCTTCTCGAAGTGTTCGGTTCCTGTTCTGAAATAGCTGCATGATCAAAACACACGTAAACGAAAGAAAAATAGTAAAAACTCAATAGAAATAAAATAAATAAGAAAATCGCTACTACGAAAAATAACTAAGGATACTAAATTATCGGGTTGCCTCCCGACAAGCGCTTCTTTACCGTCACTAGCTTGACGATCGGCTCCTCTAAGGAGGAGGATCATAGGGGCTCAGCTCTTCACCCCTTACTTTGAACTTCTTTCCTATGTCTCCATAGATTAGCTCAATATGCTCCAGAGAGAGAATTTTGTTTACTGTATAAGTCCAAACTGGATTCCTAGTCAACACCACCTTTATTCCTGGGGAGAAACTTTCGGTGGGGATCTTTTTGTTTCTCCATCCCCTGGGTACTTTCTTCTTTTTGAGGACCTCCTCCTTGGTGGATGATGCATTTCCAACACCAAACTTAGGTTTGATGTCAGGAGGAATTTTATTAGTTGTCACCAAAGGGGGTTTGAGCTGCAATTTCTGCTGTACATCATCAGGGGGTTCTTGAAGGTTTGGATCAATAAGCTCAGTCTGCATGTACCTCTCTTCTCTACCTACTGAATGTATATCCTTGAAGACATGAAAGACCAGTTGCTCATTATGCACTCTAAGCACTAATTCACCCACTTCTACATCAATTAGAGCTCTCTCAGTGGCTAGGAATGGTCTTCCTAGAATTATAGAGACATTCTCATCCTCCTCTATGTCAAGAATCACAAAATCTGTTGGGAGGAAGAACTTACCCACTTTGACCAAGATATTCTCCACTAATCCGTGTGCAGGCTTTATAGATTTGTCTACCATCTGTAATGCTATCTTTGTGGGTTGTACCTCTTGGATTTGCATCTTCTTCATCACAGATAAGGGCATTAGATTTATGCTTGACCCCAGATCACATAGGGCTTTCTCAAAGGTTGTGCTCCCAATGGTACATGGAATTTGAAAGCTTCCTGGATCTGGCATCTTCCTTGGCAAGTTATTCTGAATGATGGCACTGTATTCTTTAGTCAGGACCACTGTCTCATCTCCCTTTAAAGCCTTCTTCTTTGACAACAACTCCTTTATGAACTTGACATAGAGAGGCATTTGCTCCAAAACCTCAGCAAAAGGAATATTGATTTGCAGCTTTCTAAAGACTTCTAAAAATTTTGAGAATTACTTTTCTTTGGAAGCCTTTTGAAGCCTGTGAGGGTATGGCACTTTTGGCTTGTATTCAGGAGCCTTTGGCAATGTAGGATAAGTGTCCAGAGAGTCTGGGAATGAGTTGTCCGCACGCTTTGGAGGGACGTGTGATAAACCCCGATTTTGTGGTTTATCTTGTGCTTATTTTGGGGGATTTTATCACCTTTTCTCACATTTATTCAATAAAATAGCATGGTTTTGTAATTCTCCCTTGAATTGTGCTTAAATGTGAAAACATGCTTTTTAGGCCCTAAAATTGGTAATTTTAATTCACTTTAATTCCATTCGATGCCTTTATGTATTTGTTAAGTGATTTCAGGTTCATAGGGCAAGTATTGGATGGAAGAAGTGAGGAGAAAAGCATGCAAGCGGGAGAACAAATGAAGAAATGAAGGAACCGGAAAGCTGTTAAGCCCGACCTCTTCGCACTCAATCGACCATAACTTGAGCTACAGAGGTCCAAATGAAGCGGTTCTAGTTGCGTTAGAAAGCTAACATCCGGGGCTTCGGAATGATATAAAATTTGTTATATGTTGCTTCGTGTCAAGGGGCGCGCACGCGCACTTTGCGCGCGCGCGCCGATGCTGCTGTGGCCCATGAAAGTGAATTCGCCCCCAGCGAATTCTGAAACACTTTGGGCCCAACCCAACTCATTTCTGATGTCATTTCAGCCAAGGATTGAAGGAGAGTCAACACACTTAGTCATAGTCTAGTTTCATGATGCCTTAGCTTAGTTTCTAGAGAGAGAAGCTCTCACTTCTCTCTAGAATTAGGATTAGGATTAGGTTTAGTTTTTTTAGATCTAGGTTTTAAGTCATGTTTTCTTCTACTCCTTCTTCTTAATTCCTTGTTGTTACATTTATCATTCTTCCATTGTTGTTATTGCTCTCTTCTACTTTGTTTGTGGATCTACTTTTGCTCATCCTAATTTCTTTTAGTGTAATTTGAAGTAATTCATTTAGATCTTGTTTCCTTTGATTGTTGTTATTGATTTTTTACATTCAATTGTTGTTAGCTTTTACTCTTGTCACAAATTTACTATGCCTTGCTTTTATGCCTTCCAAGTATAGTTGGATCTCTTTTTAATTCTTGCATTTTGTGATGTTTACTTTTCTTGCACTCTAGGTGTTTGTTAAAATGCTTTCTCTAGTTTTTGAGTAGTTTTCTTTGCTCTTGGCCTAGGCTAAGGGGATTGAGTGACCTTGAGTCATTGGGTCTCATTGAATTGGTGATTTAAAAACCCTGTGTGATCAATTTGAAGCTCATTGATGCTAACCCACTACTAAGCTAATTAGTAGATAGGTTAGGACTTATGGGTGGATGTGATCAAACCTATTTGATGTACTTCAAGCCTAGGAGTAGATATTACGTACTTAAGGCTTTGGAAGTAGACTTAATGGGTTGGCCTCTCATAATTATCAATATTTGGTATGTAGACAAAGATGGTGATCTCAATTACCTATGTCTAGCCAAGAGTTCTTACTATTTCTTTTATTAGTTCTTGTTGTTTTACTTTCTTGTCATTTATGTTTTCTTGTCAAATATCAAATCAACCCCCCCTTTTTTTTGCATTTTCATAGCCAATAATTAAACACTTCATTGCAACTCTTCGTGAGACGACCCGGAGTCCAAATACTCCGGTTAATTCTTAATTGGGGATTGTTCTATGTGACAACCTAAATTTTTGATTGGGAGGATTGTTTGTTGGTGTAGAACTATACTTGCAACGAGATTTCAATTGTGAAATTCTATACCGACACGACAATTTTCTTTAAATCAAAATGGCACCGTTGCCGGGGAGTTGCAATGGTGTTATGTTATTGGTTATTGTATATATGTGAATATTGTGAATAGCTTGATTTTTGGATTGCTTGTTAGTTTTTATTAGTTTTAGGACTTTGTTTCATTATTTCTTGTTAGCTTTTGTTTTTATTTTCTCTTTCACTATGAATTCTCACTTTGGCTATGAGTGTAATTACAACTATGTTGTAGGAAATGGGAACTTCAATGAAGATGTGCATCAAGGATGGGATAACCAAAGGTGGGAGGAGCCATATGCATGTGATCAATCCTCATGGCAACAACCTCCACCAATGCACTATGAAGAAGAGCCATTCTATGATGCATATCAATCCAATGGCTATGGTGAATCCTCTTGTGAATTCCAAGAACCACCACCATATGCCTATGAGCCATATCCCCAACATGACCATCAACCATACTCACAAGCCACCTTTCACCAACCATCTTCATATGACCCTAATCCATATCCATCCTACCAACAACCATATGAGCCACACATAGAGCCACCACCATTCCAACATCAACATTTTCAAGAGCCACCCCCTCCATATTATTACCAAGATGAACCACCTCCAATGTATGAAAATTTCCAACCACAAAATGAATACCACTTTCCACCACAACTTCCCATGGAAGAATACTCATGTCTTTCAATCCAAGAGTCATATAATCCTAATCATGATATCCAAGAAGAACAAGAGCCAAGGGATCGTTTCAAGGAGACATTGGATCAATTTCAAGCAACCATGGAGTGTTTTGTGTAACAAATGGAAAGAATAGGAAATATTGAACCACCACAACCCTACCAAGAAGAACCACCTTCCAACTACAATACCCTTCCCTCAAACAATGAACCCTCTCTTCCACCATCACCTCCCGATGAAGCCTCTATGCTAGAATTAAGGGATCTTGAATCTCATCCCTTAAGGCAACACGAGGAGTATGAAAAGAAATTTGAGGAGTTAAGAGTAAAAACGGCTATTATGGTAGAAGCCATTAGCAACATAGTCTCATCCGGCCTAAGCCTATGCGATCAAGGCACTTCCATTGTGGAATGTGGAGAGGCATTTAAGGAGCATAGTGAGGGAGTGAGTTTAGAACTTCAAGGTGAAGAAGAGGAGTTAAAGCAAGAAATGCAACAAGAGGAGGAGGTAGGGATTATTGAACAAGGGGAAGAAGCGGTTGAAGACTTAGGAGATGCGGAACATCCTTGGGAACATAGAGTTGAAGAAAACCCCTCCAAGATGATTGAATTTGATGCTAAAGAGGAATGTGCACAACCTCCAAGGCATATCTCTTGTAAAGAATTGGATGGGATAGAGCAAGAATTGAGTTCCCTTGGTGATAAAGATCAAGCATTAAGTCTTAGTGGTGAAGAATCCTTTGAGCATGAAGAACCTTCTCCCAAGGAGATGGAAAGCAATGTGGAGGTAAATCTCTCTTGTCCTCCCATTTGTGATTTGAGTAAGGGAAAAGGTTTAGATAAAATTA
Source organism: Arachis hypogaea (assembly GCF_003086295.3). NCBI lineage: Eukaryota > Viridiplantae > Streptophyta > Magnoliopsida > Fabales > Fabaceae > Arachis > Arachis hypogaea. The sequence goes on along the minus strand of NC_092051.1, from coordinate 109,553,119 downwards.
TTGAACAAATGATTGAAATTAAGAGATCTTGTGAAGAGGTGGAAGCCCTTAGAAAAAGGAGGATGGGAATTGAATACGCCTTGTTAAGACCCTTGGAATCACCCTTACTTAGGTTGCCATCTACACCTTCATTTGAGTGGGTGAAACTCATTTCTATTATCTTTACTATCCCACTCGAATATGGCTTACTTGAAACGGATGGTCAACTTAGGATGCTTTGTGGGATGAAGCGTAAAAGAAAGATGTTTCGTGGTTGGCGTTGCAAATCAAGGCTCATTGTGGTTGAAGCTTCAAGGAGTAAAGGTTGGACTAGTGCTCAATTGGATGGGTCTAGGAGGATAGTTTGGTGCTTCCACGAGAATTCATCTCTCTTGCCACCCGGAGAAAACCACCATGATCAACTCAAGGACGGGTGTGAAAACAAAGTGTGGGATCCCGGATCGCACAAGGAAGATCAACTTTGGGAGCCTATGGTTTGTGAAGAACTCCATCAAAGCTTGGAGTTATTAACTTTGAATGATGGAGCACAATAGAAGTCCAAGCATTGGTGGGTGTTCAAGGATGGGTTCAAGCACAAGCCACCTTGATGAGGAGCTCCCCATAAGTCCAACTTAAGGACAAGAAACAAAAGTGCTAGGTGGGAGACAACCCACCATGGTAACATCTTTCCCTTTTTCTCTTTGTAAATATTGGTAATTTAGGTTTAATTTCATATTTTGTTTGATTATTTGAGTTTATTTGGGAGTCTAGTAGTTTAAATAAGGTTTTATGATGTTTTGGTAGCTGTTTGGAGGTTTGGAATACTTGGTCTGGTGCAAAAACATAGAAAAATTTTGAAAAATAGAGCACCACCCACGCGCACGCGCACTCCACACGTACGCGTGAATCAAGCAATTTCAGCCATCCACGCGGATGCGCCATGTACGCATACGCGTGGATTGAATTTTTCCACCCTCCATACATTTTCCCGAGAGTTGTGCCTGGAGTGTGCCAACTTTGTGCCCAAAGGTACGCGCACGCGCAGCTTGCGCGGATGCGCCACTCTCGAAATAATCCACCGACGCGCACGCGTGCCCAACGCGTACGCGCCGCTTCCATTTCATCAATCCACGCTTACGCGCACATGACGCGCACGCGTGGGTTGCCTTGTATCACTCACCTTCTTTTCTTCTCCTCTTTCCATCTCTTCTCTCTTCTCTTCTTTTCTTTCCACCCTTCAATCATCATCCAACACTACCAAGCATCATATAACACCATTTCTTTTAGTTAGTTAGTTAGTTTAATTTTTGTTTTCTATTATAAGTGTTGGATTACTAATCTTGTTTACCATTTACTGCTGCTTATTACTAATGGGATGTTAGTTTAACATCATTGTTGTTATTGTCATTGTTGGATTCCTTTGTTGAGGTTGCAATTTATTACTTGGTCTTGAATTTTCATGTTAAACATTTGTGAATACCAAGTACTTGTTACATTGCCTTCATCCATCTTACCTCTTTGAATTGCATGTTTTGGCCACCATGCATTCATCATCTATTGTTAGGCAATTATACATTATCAATGCATTTTTTTTAGGATGCTTGTTCTAATTGATCATCACCTATTTCATGCATTGAGATTTTTGAAATTGTGAAATTGGATCGAAAGCTTACCTAGTGACATATTTTTGAGCTTTTCAAGCTTTGTGGACCACGCTTGCTATGTGATTGATTTCCGCTTTTATCTTCGTCTTCCTAAGTTTCATAGCATCCATGTGTTTCACCTCTATGACACTTAGGTGTTGCAACAACTTCAATAAGTGTCTTTGTTTGATGTGTGAGCTCTCTATACCATTTCATTCATCAAATTTACTTACACATCAATCAATGTTCATGCATTATCCAATTTCACAATTGCTTGATTAATATCTTGAATGCTTTTATACTTCTTCACTACTTGTTGGGTTGTTTTAGCCCACAAGTCTTTTAAAGTATCTCAAGCACACTAGAATGAGTGAAGTGCATGTTTTCTTTTGTATAATTGTGACATGATTTTTAAATACTAGGGTGTGAGTTCTAACCGCATGCATGTTAGGACCCACACACCTATTTTTCATCAATGTCACACCAATTCAACCACTCAATTCTAGTGATTTACCTCATTCCAATAATTCACGCTTCCTTGCTTTTGTATTTTCTCATCTTACGGTGTTTATTTTGTTTTTCATGATTGATGCACCATAAGCAAAAACGGAAGCAGGAGAAGAAAACGCAGCACCGATTGACATACCAGCTGAAGGTAGCAACTCGGAAAGTCGCTGTACCCCCTTGTTCATCTTTGGATGCACCGAGGACGGTGCAAACTTTTAAGTGTGGGGAGGTCGTCCGACCACTCGGCGTTTTCAGTAACAAGTTTCTAATCCCAACACTTTTGCATTTCATTTTAGGATTCTTAGTCGCATTTTCTTATTTTGCATATGTATATATTATGCTTAGTCAAAATCATGATATTTTCCAAGGATTTTGTCTATAGGGCACCCCAATTGATTGAAATTTTTTTTTTTAAAACTTGCTTGAATTATATACTTTGGGGAACATGATTTTTGAACTAAGAACACAAGTATGTGATATTTGAACCTAATTGTGTGGTTACATCATATATAACCACTTATTTTCATTCTTGTGTGCATTATTCTCTTCCTATGATTGTAATCTTTGATTTGTTTAATTCTATATGTCCATTATTTTGTGTATACATGCATTTACATGATTGAGGCCATTGTTCAAATAGCTCACTTACCCAAATAGCCTACCTTTTACCTTCCATTGTTAGCCGATTTTGAGCCTATACTTAACCCACTTGTTCTTAATTGTAGCACATTACAAACCTAAGTGAAAAACAATAAATGTCCCTTGTTTGGATCTTTGATTAGCTTAGGCTAGTGAGAGTGTTCATTATTTGATTTTGGGAGAGTTGGAAACATTGGGTAGAGATAAAAGTGTGCTTACATTTTTTTTTTTGAAAAATCATAGGAATTGGGTACATACTTATGTATCAATCATGTTTATACCATACACATTGTTGTTCTTTTATATATTTTAGTTTGAAAAAAAAATGAGAAAAACAAAAAGAAGAAAAAATATATATATAAGAAAAATAAAAAGAAAAAAAATAGAAAAAGAAAGAAAAAGAATTGCAATAAAAAGGGGACAAAATGCCCCAAAGTTCAAAGTTCAATAATAATCAATGCATATGTGTGGTGATCAAAAGAGAATGCATGAGTGTGTGAAAAGTGAAGAATGGGTAGTTATGTTTGTTTAGAATTGTATAGGTTGTCATAGGTTAGGTGGGAAGTTTAAGTTAATCAAAGATTCAAATCTCAAGCCCACTTGACCATATGCATCTTACCTTGACCCTAACCCCATTACAACCTAAGGGAAGTCCTCATGATATTTGTATGCATGCATGAAATAATTGTTGATTGTTAGATGAAAAACAAATCTTGGAAAGCATGATTAGGGGAGAATTGAGTGAATCAACCCCATACACTTGAGTGCCTAGAGCGGATACACATCCGGTGAGGGTTCGATCGCTCAATTACATGTTTCCACCTATGATCATCTCTTTTCTTGCAAGTTTGTAAAATTTTTTTAATAATCCAATTCAATTGTGGGTTGAGTTATTGCTATTGCCTTAGCCCTTATGTTTGTATATGTATTCTTGGAAATTGATTTATTTTGACCAAGTGGATGCATTCATGTAGATAGATTGCATATAGATAGATTGCATGTAGTTAGTTTGCATTGAATAAATGATGATGTCCCTTTGCTTCTTTCTTGATTTTAGCATGAGGACATGCTTAGTTTAAGTGTGGGGAGATTTCATAAACCCCGATTTTGTGGTTTATCTTGTGCTTATTTTGGGGAATTTTATCACCTTTTCTCACATTTATTCAATAAAATAGCATGGTTTTGTAATTCTCCCTTGAATTGTGCTTAAATGTGAAAACATGCTTTTTAGGCCCTAAAATTGGTAATTTTAATTCACTTTAATTCCATTCGATGCCTTTATGTATTTGTTAAGTGATTTCAGGTTCATAGGGCAAGTATTGGATGGAAGAAGTGAGGAGAAAAGCATGCAAGCAGGAGAACAAATGAAGAAATGAAGGAACCGGAAAGCTGTCAAGCCCGACCTCTTCGCACTCAATCGACCATAACTTGAGCTACAGAGGTCCAAATGAAGCGGTTATAGTTGTGTTGGAAAGCTAACATCCGGGACTTCGAAATGATATAAAATTTGCTATATGTTGCTTCGCGTCAAGGGGCGCGCATGTGCACTTTGCGCGCGCGCCGATGCTGCCGTGGCCCATTAAAGTGAATTCGCCCCCAGCGAATTCTGAAGCACTTTGGGCCCAACCCAACTCATTTCTGATGCCATTTCAGCCAAGGATTGAAGGAGAGTCAACACACTTAGTCATAGTCTAGTTTCATGATGCCTTAGCTTAGTTTCTAGAGAGAGAAGCTCTCACTTCTCTCTAAAATTAGGATTAGGATTAGGTTTAGTTTTTTTAGATCTAGGTTTTAAGTCATGTTTTCTTCTACTCCTTCTTCTTAATTCCTTGTTGTTACATTTATCATTCTTCCATTGTTGTTATTGCTCTCTTCTACTTTGTTTGTGGATCTACTTTTGCTCATCCTAATTTCTTTTAGTGTAATTTGAAGTAATTCATTTAGATCTTGTTTCCTTTGATTGTTGTTATTGATTTTTTACATTCAATTGTTGTTAGCTTTTACTCTTGTCACATTTTTACTATGCCTTGCTTTTATGCCTTCCAAGTATAGTTGGATCTCTTTTTAATTCTTGCATTTTGTGATGTTTACTTTTCTTGCACTCTAGGTGTTTGTTAAAATGCTTTCTCTAGTTTTTGAGTAGTTTTCTTTGCTCTTGGCCTAGGATAAGGGGATTGAGTCACCTTGAGTCATTGGGTCTCATTGGATTGGTGATTTGAAAACCCTGTGTGATCAATTTGAAGCTCATTGACGCTAACCCACTACTAAGCTAATTAGTAGATAGGTTAGGACTTATGGGTGGATGTGATCAAACCTATTTGACGTACTTCAAGCCTAGGAGTAGATATTACGTACTTAAGGCTTTGGAAGTAGACTTAATGGGTTGGCCTCTCATAATTATCAATATTTGGTATGTAGACAAAGATGGTGATCTCAATTATCTATGTCTAGCCAAGAATTCTTACTATTTCTTTTATTAGTTCTTGTTGTTTTACTTTCTTGTCATTTATGTTTTCTTGTCAAATATCAAATCAACCCCCCCTTTTTTTGCATTTTCATAGTCAATAATTAAACACTTCATTGCAACTCTTCGTGAGACGACCCGGAGTCCAAATACTCCGGTTAATTCTTAATTGGGGATTGTTCTATGTGACAACCTAAATTTTTGATTGGGAGGATTGTTTGTTGGTGTAGAACTATACTTGCAACGAGATTTCAATTGTGAAATTCTATACCGACACGACAATTTTCTTTAAATCAACGTGCTCTACTTCTTCCTTCTTCTCTTCTGGGGCTTCTTTTTCAACTAACTCTCCATTGACCTTGGTCTCAAAGCCAGCTACTTTACCACTTCTCAATTGAATACCCTTGCAATCTTCTTTTTCAACTGGCTCCTCATTAACTTGCGCTTTAATACTTGCCATTTGTCCACTTATCAAGGTGATAGCCTTGCATTTCTCTATTGGATTTGGAATTGTGTTACCAGGAAGGCTATTAGTGATCCTCTGATCAATTTCATTAATTCTTGTGGCTATTTGATCCATCCGAATCTCTAAATTCTTGATTGATGCTCTGATTTCCTGCACAAAACTCCTCACCATCTCCCAATTAGAATCTTCTTGGGATTTAGAATTTGCCTTCGGAGGTGGTTGTTGCTGCTGAGACTGAAATTGGCGGTTATTGTAATTGTTCTGTTGCAAGCCGCCTTGAGAATTATTGTTGAAATTTTGAGGTTTCTGAGGTTGGTCCCTCCACCCAAAATTTGTGATTTCTCCACCCCTGATTGTAAGTCTGAGAATAGGGATCATTATTGGGATTTCTAGGAGCACTCCCCATGTAATTGACCTGTTTAGAAAAAGATTGAGCATAATCATAATCATAATCAATCCATATAATAGATAGAGCTCCTAACCTTAACAGTGGAGGTTTAGTTGCTCATGGCAAAGAGAAAATAAGGATTCTGATAAAATGTATTTTGGTAGAAGTGGAATGGAATCCCCTTCTCCCTTTTATATCTAATCCTAATTAATTTAAAATCTATCTTCTAAAACTAAAATAATATCTTTCCTATTTTAAAATAAAAATTAAAGTTTAAATAAGAATTAATTAAAGCAATCAGCACGTCTTCAATTAATGGATGGGGACCACTTGCTTCGTAGGGTCCACACCTAACTTGGAGTGGGCATAACCATTCTTGTGTGAATCTCCCTTGAGTCTCTGCTATCCCCTGGCTCTAGTCTGTGTTTTTTTGCCGAAAATTGGGTCGAAACTCGGCCTGAAATCGCCCCCAGAGTTTTCTGCGAATTTTGCACGTGGCGCATGTCACGCGTATGTGTCAGTCACGCGTACGGGTTGATGATCTTCTTCGCGTGTCATGCGTACGCGTCTGGTACACACACGCATTGCCATAGACAGCTCCGAATCACGCGTACGCGTCAGGCACGCGCACGCGTCGCTCCTTGCTGGTCAGCTCCTTGGTTTCTTCTCTTTCTCTTGCAGAAACTCCATCAAATCCATCCGAATGCTACCTAAAATAAACAGAATTCCACAAGACTCAAAGTAGCATCCATAGTGGCTAAAAGATAATTAATTCTTGATTAAACTCAACAATTTAAATGCAAATTCACTAGGAAAAGATAGGAAAGATGCTCACATATCACAACACCAAACTTGAATTGTTGTTTGTCCTCAAGCAACCAAAATTAATACATGATTAAGATGTGAATTTACATGAGAGGTAAGAGTTCAGTTAGGCTCATGTCTCTTCTTAAAATGGGATTTATTCATTGTAACTCTAAACAGTTTTGGCATCTCACTCTCCTTTGAATCAGAAGGATGTCAGTGTCATTCGAAATTAAAATTCGGATAATATTATGAATTCTCTGATCTTTTGTAACTCAATTTAACCCTTGAACATAGCAATTTTTCTTTTCTTTGGTGCTTTGCACCTTGATCCTAGCCGTGACTTTAAATGTTGTCTCAAGCTTCACTTGACACAGAAACACCACAAGCACTTAACTGGGGAACTCTTTTGAAGTTCTTATTTTTCTTTCAGCTACTCCCAGACATTGGTGCTCAAAGCCTTTGGCATACTCTGCTAATTGCAATTGATCTCGACTCTAAATATTTTGTCTCAAGGATTACTTGACACAAGAACACCACAAGCATGTGACTAGGGAAACAACTCTTTGAGCTTTTAATCATGTCTGACCTCCCTAGTCATTGATGCTCAGAGCCTTGGACCTTGCTTTTATGTCTCTTTTTTTTTATTTATTTTTTTTGTATTGGTGTCTCTTTTGCTTCAAGGATTAAATTTTTGTTTATTTCAGAGAAGTCATAATAATTCTCTAAATTCATGTTCCTTGTACATCAACATTCTTTGATTTAAATTTAAATATGCACTGTTCATGTCATGCATTCAGAGTCACAGAAAATACCACCACATTTAAATGAATAAGACTACTCTTCAATATAAACTTAATTTCTCATGCAATATATTACTTCTTTCTCTTTTGCTTCAAGGTTTAAATTTTTGTTTATTTCAGAGAAGTCATAATAATTCTCTAAATTCCTGTTCTTTATACATCAACATTCTTTGATTCAAATTTGAATATGCACTGTTCATGTCATGCATTCAGAGTCACAGAAAATATCACCACATTTAAATGAATAAGACTACTCTTTAATATAAACTCAATTTCTCATGCAATATATCACTTCTTTTTCTTTTTAGATTCAAGTTCAGTGAGCGGTACATGAGACAAATAGCAGAATGAAACTAATTTTAAGAATTGAAAGTACTAAAGATCATGCAGGCAATCAAAGCAACAGAAAACAGAAAAGAACAAAATAAGAACGGAAGAGAAATAGAATGAAAAGAACTCAACCACCTCAGTTATGCTAGTGGTCATCTCATTCCTCTATGAAGAACATTCATCTCCCTTTGGTGCTATTAAAATAAGCAGAAAAGCCATAAGCGTAGCGACAACACCAAACTTAAAGGTTTGCTTGTCCTCAAGCAAAAAAAACTGAAAACAAAAACAAATAGTAAGATGAAAGAAGAATAAAAGGATAAAAGAACAAGAGAGAATTAAGATTGGGGGGTGGATGATTTGAAATCAAGCGCTGAGGGGTTTAATTTCGGCGTCGCATGCGACGCGTACGCATAAGGCACACATACGCGTGGATGGCACTAATTTCAAGCGATGCGTACGCGCCTGGGACGCGTACGCATGGATGGCCAGGATTGGAAACAACGCGCACGCGTCAGGGACGCGTACGCGTGATGGGACTTGTGCTCCCAGCACCATTCCAGCCCCATACCATCATAACTCTCTGGCCATGCACTTATTTACGTCGTTTTTCAGTGTCACGCGTACGCGTCAGGGACGCGCACACGTGGGTGGTCATTTGTGCAAACGACGCGCATGCGTCAGGGACGCGTACGCGTGATGCGGCTTATACACCCAGCACAGTTCCAGCCCCACTCCTGCTCAACTCTCTGTCAATTTTTATTTTTCATGCACACACATATGACGCGTACGCGTCAGTGACGCTTGCGTGTCGTGTTTTTGTTTTGTTTTTTTTTTCACCTGAAGTATTCGGTTCCTATTATAAAAAAAATAACTAAGGATACGAAATTATCAGGTTGCCACCCGACAAACACTTCTTTACCGTCACTAGCTTGACGGTCAGCTCCTCTAAGGAGGAGGATCATAGGGGGCTCAGCTCTTAACCCCTTACTTTGAACTTCTTTCCTGTGTCTCCATAAATTAGCTCAATATTCTCCAGAGAGAGGATTCTGTTTACTGTATAAATCCATACTGGATTCCTAGTCAATACCACCTTCATTCCTGGGGAGAAACCTTCAGTAGGAATCTTTTTGTTTCTCCATCCCCAGGGTATTTTCTTCTTTTTCGGAACCTCCTCCTTGGTGGATGATGCATTCCCGACACCAAACTTAGGCTTGATATCAGGAGAAATTTTATTGATTGTCACAAAAGGAGGTTTGAGCTGCAGATTCTGCTGTCCGTTATTAGGGGGTTCTTGAAGGTTTGGATCAATAAGCTCAGTCTGCATGAACCTCTCTTCTTTACCTGCTGAATGTATATCTTTGAAGACATGAAAGACCAGTTACTCATTATGCACTCTGAGCACTAATTCACCCACTTCTACATCAATTAGAGCTCTCCCAGTGGCTAGGAAAGGTCTTCCTAGGATTATAGAGGCATTCTCATCCTCCCCTGTGTCAAGAATCACGAAATCTACTGGGAGGAAGAACTTACCCACTTTGACCAAGATATTTTCCACTAATCCGTATGCAAGCTTCAAAGATTTGTCTGCCATCTGTAATGCTATCCCTGTGGGTTGTGCCTCTTGGATTTTCAGCTTCTTTATCACAGACAAAGCCATTAAGTTGATGCTTGCTCTAAGATCACATAATGCTTTCTCAAAGGTTGTGCTCCCAATGGTGCATGAAATTTGGAAGCTCCCTGGATCCGGCATCTTCCTTGGCAAGTTATTCTGAATGATGGCATTACATTCTTTAGTCAGGACCACAGTCTCGTCTCCCTTTAAAGGCTTCTTCTTTGACAACAACTCCTTCATGAGTTTAGCATAGAGAGGCATTTGCTCCAAGACCTCAGCAAAAAGAATATTGATTTGCAACTTTCTGAAGACTTCCAAGAACTTTGAAAACTGCTTGTCCTTGGTCTCCTTATGAAGTCTCTGCTATCCCCTGGCTCTAGCTGTGTTTCTGGGCCAAAAACTGGGTCGAAACTCGGCCTGAAATCGCCCCCAGCATTTTCTACAAATTCTGCACGTGGCGCATATCACGCGTACGCGTCAGTCACGCGTACGCGTCAATCACGTGTACGCGTCAGGTATGCGCACGCGTCGCTGAGCAAATATCCAAATCACGTGCACGCGTCAGGTACGCGCACGCGTCGCTCTGCAAATCTTCAAATCACGCGCATGCGTCAGGTACGCACACGCGTCGCTCCTCGCTGTCATCTCCTTTAATTCTTGTGCTGATTCCATTTGTGCAAGCTTCCTCTCCATCCTCTAAGCTATTCCTGCACTATATAGCCTTCTTCTCTTTTTCTGCGGAACCTCCATCAAATCCAACCAAATGCTACCTAAAATAAACAGAATTGCACAAGACTCAAAGTAGCATCCATAGTGGTTAAAAGATAATTAATTCTTAATTAAACTCAACAAATTAAATACAAATTCACTAGGAAAAGATAGGAAAGATGCTCACGCATCAAGGGTTGATGTAATTTTTTATTTTTTTAAATTGAAAACCGGAAAAAAACTGTCTAGTTCAAACAGTTTACTGGTTAACCGTCGGTTCGACCAGTTTTCTTTTATCAATTTTTTGCTAGACAGTTTACACTTCGACTAAACCTGCTAGGTGATCGATTTTCAGTTAATCGGGTTGAACCTGCTGGTCTGATTCGCTTATCAGAACATTGGTTCAAACACTTGCAAAATAACCATTCGCTGCTGCCATGCGAATTTTCAATTTGCATGTGTCACTCGTGAAATGGACGTGCAGTAACTCACAAGAAAGGTTATGACACACTTTTTTTTCTATTGGTAGTAATTACTTTTGTACACCGTTAGTATTGACAAGTAGATTCTCTTTCTCTCTCATGATATTCACCCAAATTCTGACAACACTCTATTCAATGCATGGATCAAGCAGGTTTTCACTTTTCTCTTTAAAGGAGAGTGAACTTTCTTTCTAAAGAGAAGTCTTCATAACTAAAGATTCTATAAATCCCTCATCTTCATTCCAAATTTACAACCCATTATCAATCTCACCAAATTACCATAAATAGACCTTATATCAACCAAAACATATAGCTTTTGCATTGCAAATTGCCTAGCCAAATTCAAGGGAACAAAGCTAAGAGGAAGTCGCAATCACTGATTTCATCGTGAACTACATCAGGAAACAAGAACCTACATATGATCATGATTGCCTATGTATTATAATCAATTATAAGGTTAGATCATCAAAAATTAAAAAGACAAGAGGAAAACTTTCAACATGGATGGCATCAACATAGTTGGCAAAATTCTGATGAAGAAGGAAATAAGCTTTAAAGCATGTAAAATTGATTTACTAGGCATATGTGAAAATCTAGAGGCTGTTGCCATCATGGATGTGGGCATGACGGAGGAAAATTATCGGTAAATATTTTCACAAGAATATCGTGTTGCAAGTATAGTTTTAAACCGACAAGCAATCCTCAATCGACATTTAAATTGTTTGTCACTTAAGCAAACCCAATAAAATTAACCGAAGTATTTAAATCTCGGGTCATCTCTCAAGAAATTACAGGGAAGTATGTTTATTATTGGCTATGGAAAAGTATATTTTTGGGTTTTGTAATAAGAAACAAGAAAGTAAAATAGCAAGAAAATAAACTAATAACCAAGAAAGCTCTTAGCAAGGAAAGATAATTAGAAGTCATATCCTCATTATCATCGTCAATTGTGATGGTAAATGTAAATTACTTTCACTTAGTTGTCCTCTAACAAATGAAGGAAAGTCAAGCGAGCAAAATCGACTTAAGTTCACAAGTCCTAATCAAATACTAGATTTAGTGAGGCTCAAGCCAACTAGCAACTTTCAATCACCAATCAACAAAAGAATTTTGATAACTCAAGAGTCTCTAATTAATCAATCTAAGTCAAGAACATAAAAATCTAAATTAAAATCCACCCAAGTATTTTATCAAATATTTGGAAGGCATAAAATAAAAACATAGAAAATTGACAAGACATAGGAAATTCTAAGACTAACCAAAGCAAGAAAATAACAATAACAAAGTAATTGAACTATAAGAAACATGAAACATAAATTGTATTAATGAAAATTGAGAGTAACACATGAACTCATAAACTAAATTAGCAAAATAAAGGAATCAATAAGGAAAGTAGATAACTAAAGTGTTAGAACAAATAAAAGTAAGAAAAACTAAATTAAAATAAGACTGAAACCTAAACCTAAGGAGAAATTGGGAGAAGAAATCCTAAACCTAGAGAGAGGAGAGAGCCTCTCTCTCTAGAATTCTACATCTAAAACCTAAAGTGTGTATGAATGAATGATGGATCCCCTTGATTCGTCCCACTCTGCAGCCTCTAATCTTCATTTTCGGGCTTGAAACTGGGCCAAAAACAGCCCAGAAATCGCCCCCAGCATTTTCTCGTAACTGAGGCACGTGATGCTCGTCACGTGTATGTGTCAGCCACGCGTACGCATTGCTGAACGAATTCTTGGTCACGCGTACGCGTCACTTGCCTGCTGCACCGGTCACGCGTACGCGTCATCCATGCGTGTGCGTCAAGGCCAGCTGCTCAAAACTTCAATTTCTTGTGTTTCTTCCACTTTTGCATGCTTGTTTTCCATCTTCTAAGCCATTCCTATCCTAGAAAACCTGAAATCACTTAATGCACATATCACGGCATAATAAAAGAGGATTAAAAATTAGCAATTTTAAGGTCTAAGAAGCATGTTTTCAATCATAGCACAAATTTGGAAGGATTTATAAAACTATACAATTTATATGAATAAGTGCAAGAATAGTTGATAAAATCCACTCAATTTAATACAAAATAAACCGTAAAATAGTAAGTTCTTATAAGTTTTAATGACATGAGGAAAGAAATGTAGATTCTAAAAAGAAAGCCGTGGAGCATAATAGAAACTACAACTAGTCAATTCTAAAACTCAATAATAGCAACACAAGCAAGCAAGATTATAACATAAAACATCAATTTCTTTAATAAAAAATAAGAACTCTATCTAAAATAACAAGATAAAGAAATCAACAAAAGATTTTAAGTAAAATAGTGTACAAGAACAAGAAGTAAAAACCCTTGAAATTTTAGAGAATACCCATACATGTAGTAAATCAAATAGATAATAGAATACAAGTAGTAATTACAATCTCACAAATCTATTTACAAGAAAATGTACAATCAAGTATGATGCATGCCTGGTTCTAATACAGGCCATGAACTCACATGTCGGTTGGTTGCATGAAATCCCAACAAAGTTTTCGAGATAGACATTATGTATTTCCATCCCTACCTTGAAAAGTGTACCTCCATCAGCTTTACGTATCGTTGTCCTTATGGGAGAGACCTTCCTTCCGATCTTAAAAGGGCGTTATGTATCGCTGTCCCTAGATCTTTCCGACACTAGTTAAGTAGAATGGAATTCCACACTACCAGAAAACACTTAAGCACCTTGGGGTTTAGGTTTCTCTTTGGGACACAGTGGAGTGATCTTCGAAGCGGTCCTTTTACCCTTGATCTCTTAATACATTGTCATGGCTCAAGAAACCCTTTTGCTCTTATTCTTTCAACATTGATACCATGTTGTCCTTGCTTGTACTAAGGGATCCTTTTGCCCTTAGCAATTTAATTAAAGTCTTTTGTGGTCTCTTTCTTTTTTTTCTTGAGTCTCTAATACTTTTAATTTATAATTTTCATTTTCTACTCTTAGGTTATACCGAATTCCTATATTACCCTACCTTTCTTTAAGTCTTAGACAATCTTTAACCCTAAAAGTAACACTTTACTAGTTTACCCTTGTATTTTATAGAAAGACCATTTTACCTCTAAGCATTCTAGTTAACCATTTTAAGCCTTACTTTTTCTCTAAAATGACTATTATAATCCTAGGTGTCACACTCAACTATTCTTAGTGTTAATTATTACCAAACTTACCAACTTATACCGTCATTTATCAAATTACCCATAAAACTCTTATTAATGTCATTTTTACTCTTTTCAGCATAAAATGTTATCTCTTTCTTTGATTCTTTATCATTATCTTATTTTTTTTACCATAGTTTCACTTTTTACCCCTAGTTTTTAAAAAAAAATTTTTAATTAGACTCAACTCTTTTCTTTAATCACAATTTTGACCCAATTATCTCATGTAATTTTATATTTATCCCTAAGACTTCTTCATTTATGTTTCTAGGTTTAGTTCTTATTAGTTACATCCTTAACCCTCTTTGTCTTCTAATTTACCTAAAAGTCACTTTTGATGCATCATACTTTTTTTTCTAGAGCTAAATTTTATATTTTTAACCTCTTCTGACTCTTTTTCACATATCTTTTACTCTTTCACTTAATTATATTTCTTAAACTTTGTAAAACCCCGTCGAACAGCAAATTAATTAAGTAATAAAATGAATATGAATGAAAATAGTTAGAAAACGTAATAATCATTAGTACCAGTCAAACCGCAAATTAATTCAACAATAATTATATTTCTCCGTGAAAATGCATACTGAAAATTTGACTGACAGTACCAGTTGAGATTTATCCGGTACTACAATTGAGAAAATAAATTATTAGTGAGGAAGGTTAAAAAGTTAAAATTATAATTTAGATGGTAAAAATAATTAAAACGCACCTTAAAATGTTAATCTTAAAGGTTTTGGTAAAAATTGGGCCAAACAGGACATATATCTGAACCGGGCCCAAGTTGGACCCAAGCCCAACATATATAAGCCATTAGTTATGGCCATTCACCAACCACAACCCTCATTTGTTGTGTTTGATGCCAAAATAAAAGAAGAGAAGTGAGAAGAAAGAAACCCTAATTATGGTAAGTAATTTCAAAACTCATGCCCAGTTTTTGTTTCCCTTCCAATTTCGAGTTTTGGCTTTTGGTTTTAAAAAATTTGTGGTTTTGGTTGTTTAGGGGTACTCTAGTATGAGCCATTGGTGAGTTTCATCAACCAATTTCATGGGTTAAGGTAAGGAATCCTCAAATCCTTGTAATTCATGAATTTTATGAACCCTATGATGAAGCATGGAAGTGTTGGGTGGAGCTTGGAGCTAAGGTTTGATGGAGATTCACAAGTGAGATCTTGATTTTGACTTCCAAGTGGTACGATTTTAGTTTCATTTAAATACCGTAAAATGTAGTATGAAATTCTAGGCTAGATGTCCCTAAGATTAAGTTTGAATTGTGTATTTGGATGGATTTGATATGTGTAGAAGAGATGTTGTGATAATTGATTATTTGAATGATGTATAGTTGTTGTGTTGATGGAAATTGATACTGAATAGTGAATTATATAGTTATGAGTTATGTATATATTGAATTGGTGAATATTGGGCCAGAGACCATGAATTTTGGGCGGGAGGCTGGGAAGTGGTAAGGACAGTAAGTAATAATTGAATTGTGTGATAATGTATGAGATTGAATGAAGAATTGGTATAAGATGTATGAGAATTTAATTGATGATGGAATAGTGAAAGATGTAGTTTTGAGGTATTGAAATGTGTAGATGAAGTAGGTTCAAATTTGGTTGAGCGTAAAAATGTGAAATGGGTTGGTTTGTGGTAAAATTATTGAGTGAAAATTATTTTGGCTTGTGAATAATTGGACGGATCGATGATTGTGTGTTTTTGGTTAAAACAAATTTTTGGCTAACTTCAACGAGCCGTAACTCGGTCCTCGGAGTTGGAAAACTTTCAAGATTATATTTTTATGAAAAATCATTTATTGATCTTTCCAACGGTTCAAGAATGGTTGAAAAATAAATTTTGTACAAAAAGATATGAAGGTTTGATAATTGGGTTCAAAAACTGAATTTTACACTTATCCACTTTTTGTTATTCTACAACATCATGCGTATGCGGAGATGCCACGTGACACAGACAATGGGCACTGCCCAGTGATCTCGCGTATGTGGAAGGAGGCATGCATACACGGAAGTGTCATAATTGAAAACTCATGTACGCGGAAGTAGTACGCAACGTGAGGGAAGGCTCCTATTTCCATCTCTCGCGTACGCGGACAAGCGCTCACGTACGCGACACCCAAATTTTTAGACCTTGCGTATGTGAGCCAATGCATGCATACGCACAACCTCCAGATTTTGCAAAGTGTGTTTTTAAGTCTCTTAACAATTTCTTTAGGCTTTTAAACCCTTGTAACCACGATAAGGGTATAGAGTCGATGTAATTAAGGATGGAAGAGTTAGAGACCAAAAACTAAAGAGTTGAATTAGCAAAATTATGGAAAATGAATATTTGAATAATGAGATGATGTAATATTTGAATATGATGATGTATAATGAGATTGATGTGATATTTGAATATGATGATGAATGGATGATGATGGATGAGTCCAATTAAGATTGAATATGAATTGAGACGAGTTTGATGATGAGAATGATGATGATTATGAGATTGATATTGAATATGATTCTGATTGTGATACACTTGTCTGGGTAGATGTAGTGGCATCGATCTACTTGCTCTGGGTTTGGTTTGAATCTCTTGGGGTAGATGCAGTGGTTTGCCCCCACTTGCTTCCAGTCGAGAATGATTTAAGATTTGAGAAATTATTTGAGTTTTGGATTTCCTTGGGTAGATGCAGTGGGTCGACTCCACTCGCTCCAGGTTAAGACTTGAGATTCTGTTGACCCTGCGTCATAAGTGTAGCCGGACACTTATACCTTTCTGGATGACCTCTCCCCCATTGATATATATATTGAATGATTAATATTTTTTAGTTTGGAGATGCGCTCACACAGGGACTGTCCAATGGTTTGCTACCCGAACATGTTGGGTTGGCTATATAACCGACAGATGATATCATCGGCCATAGGGTAGGCATACATCATTTGCATATGTTTGATTTGTTTGGGTTCACTTACTTGTTTTGGATTGCCTAATTGTACATGCTATGTTACCTGATTATATTTTACTTTCTTTACTTGTACCTACTTGTATATTATTTGTCTGCATTGATTGTATTTGTATAAATGAGAGGTCCCTCATGCTGGTGTTGGTTGACGCTGAGGGGCTGGTGCTGAGTTCTAATTTTGATTATGTTTTATTGGAGGATTGAGAAAGACTGAGAATTCTTGACTTAGACTTAGAATTTCCCTTATGTTAGTTGCTTGATTTTGGATTAGAGATAATATAGGATGGATCTTGATGAGATAAGAAGCTTAAGATTACTTAGTGAGTTCGCGTTGCCTTATGTAGTATTTTTTTGGCACTTTTACCATATTGAAAACTCATAGGTCGGGGGGTTCTCATTCCATATATATCTCTTGTTTTTCAGATGCAGGTCTAGGTGCTCAGTAGTGAGCTATGGTTTATCTGAGAAGTGGCGAAGATCTTTGGATTCTCTGCTTTACTTTGTTTAGATTTCTCTTCATACTCATTTTTAAAAATGTATGCTATGTATTTATTTCATTTGAAAACTTGTCTATAGAGACCTTTATGTATATTTTGGGAGAGATAGGAATTACTGTCGTCAAACTGCTTTTACTTTTGTAACCCTAGCCGGCCTAAATTTTGCGGGTCGCGACTGGTGGCTATTTACTTATGTTTTATATGTATATCATATCTTATCTTATCCTTGTTTACTGTTTTTATCGTTACCCTTGATTTTCAAATGCACTTTATCTTTTGTTTTATCGATACGTGAGCGTTACGATTTGTAATTTTATTTTACTCCTTTTCAGCCTTCTCGTTTAATACTTCCTTTCAATTATATCTATAAATATGTATTCTAATCCACCTTAAGAGTCGTACCACCTTATTATTTTTGACTTATGACTCGGGTATAAGGAATTGAATATTAGAGTGTTACAAACTTCATTTTATGACTTATATTAACTCTTGGTGTCTTTTATGAAATGAAACTTCAACCCCAAGTGCATCATAAATTTTGGCCATCATTCATACAATACACACAACCATAATATTCACATATAGCATACATTGCATCAATAAAGAGATAATTCTTCATATAATCAAGATTCGTACAAACATACACCGATCATTCTTTCAAGAGAGGATATGAGCATCACTTTCAAACATAGAAATTAAATAAGTGTTATTAACCCTTAACTTTTCTTTGATTCACTCTCTTGAACACACGTAAAAATTAACTAAACAAGGGCAATTGGATAATTAATGAAATTGAGGTGATATAGCCGAAACTTAGAGGAATGGAGGGAATGAAATGAAACTCTCTTGAGCTTGAGTTTGAGGCCTCCTATGCATGCTCATTGGGGATCCTAGTGATGGCTATTTAGATAAAAAAAGAGAGAAACATGGTCTCTTATGAAAAGATCCCAAAATTAAAAATAGAAGAGAGAAACTAGGGATATTCTTGCACTTATCTTGTTGAATTTTAGAGAAAAGATAAGAAAAGAGTGAAGAAATAGACTAGAAAGGCTTGATCCTTGAAAAAATAGTAAAGTGGTCTTTGAACTAGCAGTGTAGAATTGTATGAAACAAAGCTCATTTTCTCTCTTTTCCTCACTCAAGGCTTTGGGCTTCTCTTTCTTTTATCTCTATTTTCTTTCTTCTGTCACTTGCTAATTTTGTTTTGTCTAGTGTGAAGTGAAAATTATGAGAGTGGTAAAAAAAGAGTTCATGACTTTTGTAAATTAGAGAAATGATAAGATAGAATTTAAGAATCTTAGTCATTTCTTAGTGGATAATCTTACCCACTCTTATCCTTTGTAATTTTCTAATGCAAAAACTAATTAATGAGAGTAGTAATAGAGAGAGAAAGAGTATGTGTGTGTACGGTCAAGATTTCAACAAAAATTTACTTATCAACTTAATATTTTCTTAATATTTAATTTTTAATGGAAGTGCAATGTTCCATATTTTTATATCAATTTGCTTTAATATAATTTTGTTTAAGTAACTGATTTAGGTAATTAATAAATTAGATTTTATTTTCTCCAATGTTGGTAATAATAGATTTAGTGAATCTTCTAATTAAAAATTATATCTTATATTCTATGCAAGAAACGGTGGTGTCTTACTGTATGAAAGAAAAGAAAAGAAAATTGAGATCAAATAAGATCAATTCAAAAAATAATATGTGAAGAACATGAAAAAATCAGGCCAAATTAATAATACTAATTTCAAGAACATTTTTTTAGCTCCCTTATATCTATAAATAGAGAGTTACTTCTTCTACTATTATTCTTCTACTATTACGCACAAACAAATAAAAATATCACTTAACTTTTAACGTAAGTCTTTTATATTATTGTATACCATCACTCTTTTATTATTATTATTATTATTATTATTATTATTATTATTATTTGCTAGAATACTTTGACTATGATATTAGTATTCTTGTTATGATACTCTTTTTTTTCTTTCTCCTCCAAGTCTTGCATACTTGAATTCTTGTTTAGTGTTTTTTATTCGCTTGAGAAAAAGAGTATACAATACAATTGTATATTTTACTCTTTAAAATATTTTTTTAAAAATTGCAAATTTTCTTAATATTTCGTCAATGGTTTGTTATCAACTTAATATTTTCTTAATGTTTTTTTTTTAAATAGAGGTGCATTCGTTATCAATTTCCTTTATATATTATTTTCTTAATATATAATTGCTTTAGATAATTATATATAGATTGAATATTTATACCTATAAATAAGGCAATTATTCAAATTATAATTTTTACTAAGATTATTTCTGCAATAACTTGATAAATCATATTTCCAATGTGTACATAGATAACGTATTAAAAAATGGTAATATTTGCTAATATTAAAGTTTTTCTTGTAATACCAGGAAATTAAGCATTATAATTTCGCAATGGCAAAAGGAGTACTACTTTTTTCTTTGCTTGTCTTTCTAGTTCTAACGCAAGCAGGTGTAACCCTACTTTTCGTCTTTTATTTTTTCTCTCTAATTTCTTTATTGTTTTTGCATTTTTTTAAAAATTAGTAATTCTTAATTGTTATACAGATCCACTCAAATTATGAAATATATAGTAATATTGAAAAGTAATGAAGCATAATATCTTACTCACAAGTTAAATATAAATATAAATATCTTTAACTATATCCACTTGCATTTGTATAAATATATTACGTGTACATAAAAGTAAAAGTTAATTTATAAGTCATTTCACATTTGAGAGACATTTTTATTTAATTTTTTAATAAATTATTATTATTATTATTATTATTATTATTATTATTATTATTATTATTATTATTATTATTATTATTATTATTATTATTATTATTATTATTAACACGTCTCAATAGTATCTGTACATGGTGTATGTGTAAAGTAGCTTGATTATATTACATAAATCATTTTGTATATTTTGAATGTGTTCAATTTTTTTCTTTAATTTATGTTGAAAGAAACATTGTTGATGATTTTCAGATTGCATGAAATCCTTCAATGTAACGAAATGTTGCTGGGAATATCATCTTGGTAATGATGTTTGTGTCGACAGTACTTGCAACTCAGTGTGTCAACAACTTTGCAAGGGAGGGCATTGCAGAAATTACGATAAACATATATGTCATTGTGCTTGTTAATTAATTAGAATATCACGCTTCTATCTGCGCCACTCTGATAACAAGAAGTATTACAACGACTTCATATGCTTATAAATAAAATACGAGCCTTTTACTCGAAATTATATCACTGTTTTTTTTTTTTGAAAAACCGGAAATACTTTTTCTTAAAACAAACATGCATGTATAACCAGAACTCAATCACATTCCTCATATATATATATACCAGACTTCTTATACAAGTACTTACAAATATACATACATGCATCTCATTACAAAGCAAGATTCCTATCCCTCTTACAACAATATAATATTAGTGGTGAGGGAAGAATAATATCTAAACTAAAACAACAACATCGTATAAGCAAAAGTACAAAACGCAATAAAACTCTTCGTAAGCTTCTTCATCTATTTCCTGAAAAGATAAAGATGTAGGGGGTGAGAACCTAACCATACGGTCTAACCACGGAGTTTCAGAGTTGTCATAATAAGATATGTAAAAGGAAGTTGTTTTCAATCGTAGTGATCATCGCTCGTCCTATGAATCTTTTAAAAACCAATGACTAATCATCAAAAAATTCAAAACCTTTTTAAAAGAAATCAGTTAATTATCCAGAAATTCAAAACTTATTTTTTTATAAGAGAATCTTAAAAGCTTCCTAATAGTATGATACCAACCCGTTCCAAACATAGGTTCATAAATCTATGCTGAACCAGCTTGATATTTCATACTTTATTAAATCTTATCAGAAACCAATCACGGCCTCTGGCCCATCACATAATCAACCACAGCCTCCGACCTAAGCAATTTAATCAAATTAATAATCAAACACCACATTTGGAAATAACTCTTAGCTTGACCACCACCAGCATGAGGGATCCCTCAGTTGTTCAAACACATACAACGCAAACAAAGAAAACACAATTAAGAAGCAGATATAGCAATTAGCTCAGGTAACAGTTAATAATAGTTAAGCAATTAGGCAAACCAAAATAAATTCAAACTCAAACAAAGCATACAAATGTATATGATGCATGCCTATCCTATAACTGATGAGTCTCATCTGTCGGTTATAAATCCAAACCCGACATGTCCGGTAGCTAACCCTGGACAGAACACCAAACACGGAGCAAGTGGGACCAAACTGTAATCCTTGCATCTTACCCGTGTACCCGGAGCAAGGGACAACTTCACCCTTGCCTCTAACCCAGGTGGTGTTACAGTTCTCAACCCAGAGCAAGCGGTGACAGAACTCAACCCTTGCATCTTACTCGGAGTCTCGAACTCTTATCTGGAGCAAGTGGATAACACCACTGTATCTTATCCGGAGTCTCAACCTTATCCGAAGCAAGTGACCAATGCCACTGCTTCTTATCTGGTCACATATATCTCAATCAAATTCAAATTCATTTTCAAATCCATTCACAATATCATTCAATTCATTCGACAATCAAACTTTAAAATCAATTCTCATCATCCCTCATTCCTTAATATCACACCTCCTATTTCGTTCATCAACAATTCATACTCAAAACACAATTCATTCTTTTCTGAATAGAACAAACTCAAAATGTAATGCTTTTCTTAATAACTGAAAAATCAAATTATAAAATCCTTAAAAATCCAAATCTTTCTAAAGAAGTACTTCAAACAAAACTTTCAATTTTTATAAAAATTTTGACAACATCTCTAAAACTCAGACTTTTGCCACCCTTCAAGAGTCCTAACCAAACCATTTCCAAACCTCAAATTATTTTCCAAAATCTAACCAATTCTAATATCAAATCTTTTTCAAAATCAGACTAGCTCCAATATCAAATAAATTATAAAATCAAACTTGTTAAAAATCAAACCGCTTCCGAAATAAAATCATTTTCATATCTCAATTCATTTTCAATATATCATTTTCCAATGCCGATTCATTTTCAATATCAAATTAATTCCAAAGCCAAGAAAATCATGTTTCATAATATTCAACCAAATCATTTTCTTATCAACAACCGCATACCACATTCATAAAACTCACATAATCATAGAAATATATTTTTCACATCAATATCTATTTATAACAATTATGTGATATAAAAATTTTTTTTAAGAAAAACTCCTACCTCAAACCGTCGAACTCAATGATTATTAAACGCAGTGAACCTCTCTTTTTCTTTCAGTTCATAGCAGTGGCAATCCTTTCGACCGCTATCGTGGCAGCAGCAGCCATCAGACACCTCATGCAGTCACAGTAACTCGACCCTAAGACAGCAACGTCACAAAATCCTTAATAAATTATAACGTAACGACGATCATGAGTGTTCGAAACGAGGAACAACTTACTGTAATTTGGGGACCATGGAAACGGAGTAGTGGCGACAACTCCGACATTTAGAAGAACCGAAACTAGCCCTCCTTCTCGCATGCAGCTATGCCAACATCCACTACCGTCACCCCCTCTCTTCCAGTCAAACCCAACGGCGACGGCGACGACGACAGCGATGGCGACAGCTCTTGACGGTGACAGGTATGAACAGCGGTGTGGGCAGCGCCTCCTTCTCCTCGCGAAACACTCCTTCTCCTCTCTGGCCATCACGTTCTTCTCTCCTCCACCAAGTTCGACGGCATGCCACGCAGCAGCCCCAGCAACAACGACGACGAGGTGTAGCGGCACAAGCAGCGCCCCCTTCTTGTCGCGTGCTTCTTTCTCCCCTTGTCTTTCTCTCTCTGCCCGATCTCTCTTCCTCTCCTCTAACGTGCAACAGCAGCAACGCTCCTCACAGATCCATGGATGGCAACGATGGCTGGGCAGCTTCTCCTTCCTTCGTTCTTCTCTTCTCTCTTGGTGTGGCTGAGTGCTTTGCAGGTGAGAGAAAAAGTTGCACGTGTGTGTGTTGTGTGATGAGAAAGTGTGCGCGGGTGAGGGTGAGTAAGGGGGGTATGCGTGGGTGTGCGTGGGTGTGAGGGGTGAGGGAGAGGGGTAGCGGTTCAAGGATAGTAAAGGGAATCAGAGTTAGAATTTGTGGGTTTTAATTTGGGAATTAGGGTTTGGGTAATTTTAATAAACATTAGAGAATAGAATAGTTATTAAAAACGAAATTATAACCCAACAAAATTATTTTAAGAATACCATTTTATTTAATCAATTTGTCAATTGATTTTTTAAACAAGTATTTTAATTTAAAAGTAGAGGTAATCAAATAAATTTTCTTTTATTCATAAAATTAACCTAAATTTTTAATTATTTAATTTAAATTATATATAAAACTCTTTTTTATTTCTAATTACTAAAATTCTAAATTTTAATTAAGTAAAAATCTAAATCATTAATTTTAATTAAACAAAAATATCTAATTATAATTAAAAATTATATAAATTCAAATTAATTTAAAACTCAAATTGTAATTCAATTAGACTTTCCTCTTTTGGTTGATTTTGTTACTTAGTTACTGATCTTGTGGGCTATATAAGCCTACACTCCTCAATGGTTAAAAAGATAATGATGTTTTGGACTACTCATTTAAAGTACATATATATATATTGTTTTTTTTTTTTTTTTTCTTGAGAATTAGACACAAGTTCAAATACGATGTGAGTTACATTAATACATGAAATTAGAGAAAAGCACAACTAATACTGCTCCCAAGACAATATTTAAATTATTTTCTTTGGTTACTTTCTGGAGGGTTTATTGGAATTGAGAGATAACTAAAACGAAATTTCTAAATCCTAATGAATATATATAAATTAAAGAGGAGATGTAAAAATATAATAGAAAATTGAAGATGATGGACAAATAAATAAATCTTTAATTAATTAAAATTGATTAAAATCAATGAGATATAATGAGTCACAATGAGCTTTTAATTCTTCAACACTAAACACTAATGTTTGCATTGCAACTAAAATATGTAATATTAATATTTATAAATTATTCTGGGCTGATTTTGGGTTCGGCTCCCAAATTTATTTTCCTATATAATAAATTAAAAGATTATGGATATCATTGATAAAAATATTAAAAATCCATCTTCATACATTCTCTTTTTAAATTTGTTCCTCCTATTTTCAATTGCCTCTTTTCTTCTGAATTGTTGTAATGACGAGAGAATCAGGAACATTTTTCCAATTGTCTAGAATTTTTATATATGCATTGGTCTCACCAATATTAATTTTTATTACTGTTTCTCCCTAAAAGAATTCAAGCAACTATATTTCTGAAGAACCATTTAAACAATTATCAAACTAAAATAATTTCTACTTCATAATATTTGTCTCTTTAAAAGAATTTTCTCAATACAATATACTTTATTCAAATATTTCAAATTAATAATGATATTTATCATATATTATTTAACCTTAAATATCAGTATTTTGACAAATCATGTTATAATTAATTTTTAAATTTTGATCATTTTTAGTGTGAAAATTAGCAAAATAAAAATAATTGTGAATTGGATGAAATAATTAGAGAAATGTGCTATAAGTAAAAAAACATTTACTACATTCAAAAAAAAAAAAAAGAGGACTGTTGTGAAAAAATAAATTTATATTAATTAAATTTTGTCCTTTTAAAATAGTTTTAATTTTATGAGGTAATATACCTATGAAATTACACTAGAGATGGGATGAGAGAAAAATAGAGAGACGGTGAAAGAGAGGATGCCAATGGGTATAAGTAAGGAGAAAAAAAGTACGAATTCAACAAGCTAATAAGGATTAGTTCTAAATGATAATCCAATAGAATCATATGACTTTCACTTAGGGAGGGAAGGAGTGTATGGAGCACACCTTAAAAGGGGAGAAATGTAACATCTACCACTCAAACCTTTACGTTTAAATCGTAAATCAGACAAGTTTTAGTTGATTTTAAAGAGATACAAGTTCCCAAGGATTCAAGGATCGCTTTGTAACATCCTATTACCCTAAGCCTTACCTCTAGCCGTAAAGCAAAGGATAACAAAGTGGCACGACAGTTCTAAAGCTTATAATATATAATATATGTCCAAGAATTTATATAACTAGAAGCCCGATGAAGGAATAAAGCTCAAAGTCGCATAAAGCGGAATTACAATATGCGAAATGTTCACACGATGCTAAACGCGCAGGCACGAACAGAACAAACATAATAAATATAAAACCTTGTAGATAGCTCCAGGATACACAAGGTAATAATTAAAGTAAACAAGATATATATAAGTATGATATACAAAAAGAGAACTAGTCATAGCCTGCGGAGTTTAGGCCGGCTAGTCAAACTAAATACAACAGAGTTTTTAAAGTTTTAAAACAGCAACAACCTATCTCTCAAAGTTTTCAGAAATAAAGCCTCTAAGGCAACAAAGTTATAAAAATACATAGGATGAGAGAGTAACTACATCAATCATATCAAAATTACAAAAAGTGATAATAGATCCTCTGCTCCGTTACCATCTCGTAACTCACCGAGGTGGGTTACGACCCGCATCTGAAAAATAACAACAGAATATTGTATGAAAACCAGGTTTTCTCAGTATGATATCAGTGCCCAATATATAAGATGTAAGGTTTCTGGACACCAAAGGTAATCCTAGAACTTCACATCGATACAGATATTCAAGCTTAACATAAATAAATAAATTAAAACCGTAAACAATAAACAAGGTTATCTAAAACTAGTCACCACTGTCCAACAGCCTTGATCAACCTACCCTCCGTGTGATCCCATTGCCACCACCTACCTAACCTCCTCAGCACCAGACAATCACAGATAATGCAAGCAAGTAATACAGATGTAATATTCATATATAGCAAGTAATTCAAGAAACAAGTAGGCTGATGCCAGGGCATTTTGGCCAGTTTCACTAATTAGTTTCATGCATATTCTTGGAAAATAAGCTAGTTTTGGGTAGATATTCACTTACATCTTGATTCAAGCATACATTGTGCACTTTATATGATTTCATGAGAATTTTGCATGAATTATATGATAAATTGGATGATGCATGATACCATGATTAAGAGCAAGACTTTGATGCACTTTGTTTGATTTATTTCAGGCCAAAAGAAGAAGAGAAGAAGCCACGTTAGTGGCTACGTTAGTTACACTAACGTGGGCACTAACGTGGAAGGAAGGAAAGCCCCAACGTTAGTGAGAAAAGTTAGTGGCATTAACTTTGAAGAAAGGAAATGGAGCCAACGTTAGTGACACTTAACATTATCACTAACGTTGGACCAAGCTCATAAGTGGCCACGTTAGTTGCCACGTTAACTTAGTTAACGTGGCCTCTAACGTTAAGAAGTAAAGGGGAAGCCAACGTTAGTGACATTCAACTTTATCACTAACGTTGGCCAAGTCACAATAAGCCACGTTAACTCCCACGTTAACCTAGTTAACGTGGAAGCTAACGTGAAGAAACAAGGTGGTCGACAACGTTAGTGACACCAAACATTGTCACTAACGTTGGAAGGAACCCACACAAGCCCCAATAAGCCACGTTAACTCCCACGTTAACCTAGTTAACGTGGAAGCTAACGTGAAGAAGGGAGGTGATCGCCAACGTTAGTGACACCCAACATTGTCACTAACGTTGGAATGAGCCCACACAAGCCACTATGAGCCACGTTAACTCCCACGTTAACTTAGTTAACGTGGTAGTTAACGTGGGCAAAAGTCCCACCTGGCAGCCTGACCATGCCTTCTTCAAACATCCATAACTTGAGCCACAAAGCTCCAAATGAGGTGATTCCAGTGGTATTGGAAAGTAGGATTCCAGAGCTTTCCAAGCATATATGGCACTACATGGTTGACACTAAATTTGAGGGAGAAAAACTGCCCCGAAAGTGCAATGATGAACATGGTATCAACCTGTATTAAGGCCAACTGACCTCTTCACCTTCCAAGAAGTGTAACTCGAGTTGTAGAGCTCCAAATGATGCGCTTCCAAAGGCATTGGAAAGTAGACATCCAGGGCTTTCCAACAATATATAAAAGTATGGAGTGGACACTACGTTTGAGCTCCAGAAACTGGCAATAATGAAGCCCTGATTGCTAGCGTTATTGGCACTCAAGTTTTCCAGTAACGCTGGCAACTATGCCAGCGATCATGTCCACTTCAAAGGAGCATAACTTGAGCTACAGAGGTCCAATTGAAGTGATTCTAATTGCGTTAAAAAGCTGACATTCAGAGCTTTTCAACGATATATAATACTCTATAGTGGGCATGAAATTGGAGCATAAATAAGAGGCATCTTTTAAGCCCCAAAAATACCAACTGGGCAGCAAGTGCAACGTTAGCCACAATAACTTTAGCACTAACGCTACACTTGTAGCGTTAGTGTGGCTAACTTTAGCACTAACTTTAGCACCTGGACCTCAACTTGACTCACTCTCTCTCAAGTCCACTTCAAAGCTCAAGCAAGCAAGCCCACAATTGTCAACCAATCAAGACCACAAGAAGCATCTAGAATAGGAATTTTCATTTAATTGTAATTTATTTTTAATTTCATTTTGTAATTTAAGAGAGCCTATATAAAGGCCTTAGTCTTTACATTGAAAGAAATTAGGGAGGATTCTGGATCCTGGAATGGGGGATTGAAGAGGGGTCTTCGGACTCCCTCCCCTCACACACTTTTCCTTCTCTTTCTTTTAGTTGTAATTTTCATTTATGAATGTTGAATTTTCAATTTCAGTTTGAATCTTCATCTTTACTTTTCTGCACTTTCTTTCTTTTCTATTTTTGTAGAGCAATGATCAACTAACTCTTTACATTGGGTTAGAGAGCTCTATTGTGATTCAATGGATTAAGTGTAGTTCTTATTCTTCTTCTTCTTTCTTTCCTCTTGATTTTACTAGAGGGCTTTCGATCTTCATCCAATTGGGTAGTTATCTTGGAAAAGAAACTATTCATACTTGGATCTCTTCTGAACCTTGAAAGAGGAATGAAGAGATCATGCTAGAAATGCTTTCTCATCCTGGACCAAATTGGGTGTGGATGGATATGTGACTATAATCCTTCCAACACTTGATTTGGGAAATGCATGTGGTATAATCAGTGACCATACTTCATCTCTTCTCATGAGCAATTGACCAAGGAATTGGCTATTGATCAAGATTTGAGAGATCGAATTACAAGGAATTGTAATTCGATCACTTAAGATTGCCAAGGAGATCAATGAATGCATTGATTGAGGAAGAGATGAGAATGAACTTGATCCGGAGAATTGCAATATCTCTTGATCCTAATGTTCATTTTATTTTTAGTTCTTACATTTACTTTTCTTGCCATTTTACTTTTCTGCACTTTATTGCTTTCTTTACTTTTATGCCATTTACATTCCCTTGTTGCTTATCACTCCAATCTGATTCGTCTAACTAGGATAATCAATTAACCATTGATTGCTTAATCTGTTAAACTTTGTGGGATTCGACCTCAATCTTTTGTGAGTTATTACTTGACGACAATTCGATACACTTGCTGAAGGGAGATTTGTTGAGAGACAAGTTTTTAGTGCATCAAGTTTATGGTGCCGTTGCCGGGGATTAATCGTGGTTAACAAACTACCGGTTGATTGATTTACTAGATTATACACTTTTCTTTTGTCTTTATTTTCTTTTGCTTCTTTATTTTCTTTTGCTAACTAACTGTTTGTGATATTGCCTCACTGGGAATTTCCTCATCTGTGACAATGAAGATTCCAATTTCTTTTGGTGATTATTGTTTGAGACAGAGCTTTCTGCAGGAAAGAAAGGAGCATCCATCATATTTTAGTCAATCATATTTCATGGGAAACTCCCCACCACCACATAATGATTCACTTTACTATGCTCATGGTGGGTGGGAGTATCAAGAACATGAAATGGGGTACTTTCCAGAGCCACAAAATGGTCCATATTTTGGTGAAATTGATCACTACTCAAGTTGTGGCTGGGAAGATCATAATCAAAGAGATTTCACTCATTCATACCACATTCATCAAGAGCCATCACCTCTCAAATATACAACCTCACCTCCAAGTTTTACATGCCTAAATTCTTCATCATTTGAGTATGCCTCAGCACAAAAGTCTATCCCAAATCCATACAATTCATTTCACCATCCACAAAACTCAATCCACTACCCACAAGAGTCATACCACTTTTAAAACACACAACCACAAAACAACTAATTCCATTCACAAGCCAACCCCGCCCAACCATTACAACCTACCCAACCTCCTTTAGATAAACTTGCTAGGGTGGAACTCATCATTAA
Organism: Arachis hypogaea; assembly: GCF_003086295.3. Lineage (NCBI taxonomy): Eukaryota > Viridiplantae > Streptophyta > Magnoliopsida > Fabales > Fabaceae > Arachis > Arachis hypogaea. The sequence continues at coordinate 109,523,274 of NC_092051.1, read as the reverse complement.
AGAACTCAGAAGAAGTAGAGTAGAGGAGAGACTCACTAGGATAGAACTCCTCCTCGAAGAAATAATAAAAACAATCGAAGAGGAGAAAATAGCAAAAAGGGTCCATGAAGAAAAATTGAGGGAGAATGCACAACTCTATTCTGAAGAACAATTCATTGAAGAGCTGAGATCACAAAGAGAGACCACTTCACTCTCTCCAGAAACAGAGGAGTTCATTCAAAGGTCAAGAATAAGGGAGGAAGTCAATCAAGGGAGCCCACACTCCAATGAAATAGAGAGTTGCATAGAGGGTGAGTTCATTGAACCACCAATTCAAGAAGTTTTTGATGAAGAGGATGCTCCACCCATCATACAATACCCAAATCCTGAAATCAAGGTGGTAAAGGCAATCAACATGAACACTAACAAAAGGATGGTGACCAAGAAAAGAAGGACAATATTCATGAAGAAGAAAAGGTCAACCAAAAGCCATCCCACCCCTACCCCAACAAGCAAGTTTACTCAAGCTAACAACAGAAGAAGGCTTGTTGGGGAGAGGCACTCAAAATAAGGGGCATTAACTGGCTCCTCTTTCCTCTTGAGGTCATTCCTCTTAACAAACTGGAAGAAGAGGAAGAAAGTCGTGAACAACATGTCAAGCTAATGACATTAAAAGAGCGCTTGTTGGGAGGCAACCCAACCGTAGGTAACATTTCCTTGCTTTGCTTAGTTTACTTTCAATAATTTGGCATATGATTACACTCTAAGTTTGGTGTTGCCATGCAACAATTTGAATTTCAATCTTCATTGGGTACTTGCAACATTCTAGATTGACAGTGGCACACTAAGTTTGGTGTTGCCACTTAACTTTCATGCAAAGTACCATGCCAACACCACTTATTAATGCAATCAAAATGTCTCTGTTTGTATCTCTTGTGTCTTTATTGTATCCTTAACCTTGCTTGCTGAAATACATACATACTCACACTTCATTCTAAGACATTATGGACCCTGTCACCACTGTTTTAATTGTTGCCTGAGTATAAGCAATCTTTCTATGTCTGGTGTGGGAAGGGGAAGAATAGGAGGAAAAGGGCAACAACAATGAAGATAAAATACAAGGTGGTAAAGTTCCTTACTCCTCTTACTTATTTCCAGCACTTTAATTTGCATGATTGTCTTCTATTTTCTTTGTATGCATGTGTGATTTCTCCTTGTGAATAAGCATGTCAATTCTTTCTTTTAAGCTTTTTGTTGATTAGGGCTGTGTTTGCTAGTCTGAATGTCATTACTGCATCATCTCCTTACTTACTTGTATGCTTGTCCTTTTGAATCAAATGAAAGGAGAATGAGTGTTTTTAAAAGACCAGAGTAGAGTTCATACTATGGAATGAGTTCATGAGTTTGTGGTGTGGTCATAAGTTTGCTAAGTTGGTTCAACCACAAGGGTGGGAAGACAACTATCTGTCTTGAATACTATGCTTGAGACACACCCCATGAGACTAGCTAAATAAGAAGATCCTAATAAGAAAGAGGGAAAGAACAATGAAAGTGGAAGAATAAAAGAAAAAAAGTAAGCAATAAGGCTAGGAACCAATGGTTTTAATCTTGAAGCATGTGTCTGTGGTGCTCCTGTGTGAGGGATCTACTTGGATGAATAAGCTCTTTGGGGTGCTTTATCACTTGGTAACTTGGGTTAACTAACCCGGGATTATCAGCTAAAAGTCCACTATCAAGAGTAACCCTCACTACAGAGCATTTAGTAACCCAAAGAGGTGCTGGACACCAAGGTCTCAAGAAAAGAAAATAAATAAACCATATGCCTGTGGTGTGTATGTATGGGGGAGAGACTTGAGCAAGTAAGTCCTTAGGGGTGCTTCAACACCCAACACCTTGAACCAACTGGTTCGGGAGTGTTGGCTGAAAGCTTATTCTAAAAAGTTGCCCCCTTACAGAGCACTTAGCTTAAGAACACAAATAAATCCTGAAATGACAATAAAAGGATCAATGAATAAAAGTCTCATGGGATGCAATCAAAGTGAGTGTCTTAGGACATGATAAAAGTCTGAAAGCCAGGAATGAACCTAAGTTGCTATGCATGAAACCACCATAAAACCAGGGACATGACTTCCACAAGAATGACTCATTTCTCTTGGCATTCCATTCATCATTCTTTTGTTTCAGTACTTGCTTAGGGACAAGCAAGCTTTAAGTTTGGTGTTGTGATGCCAGGGCATTTTGGCCAGTTTCACTGACCTTTTCTTTACTGTTTTTAAGGTAGTTTCATGCATTTTCTTGGAAAATAAGCTAGTTTTGGATAGATATTCACTTACATCTTGATTCAAGCATACATTGTGCACTTTACATGATTTCATGAGAATTTTGCATGAATTATATGATAAATTGGATGATGCATGATCCCATGATTAAGAGCAAGACTTTGATGCACTTTGTTTGATTGATTTTAGGCCAAAAGAAGAAGAGAAGAAGCCACGTTAGTGGCTACTTGATGCGCATAAACTTGTTATGCTACGATTTAGGAAATTGCACGATCGGCAAAATTCCTTCCGGCAAGTGCACCGGTTATCGTCAAGTAAAAACTCACAATAGAGTGAGGTCGAATCCCACAAGGATTGGTTGAATGAGCAATTCGGATTAGAAGTGTGTTCTAGTTGAGCGGAATCAAGGTTGAGATGAGTATTGCGGAATGTAAAATTGGCGGGAAAAGTAAATGACAAGAAATTAAAATGGCTGAATCTTAAATTGCATGAATTAAAGAGCAGAAACTAAATTGCTGAAATTAAAGGGGATGGGGGTGATTGCATGAATTTAATTGCAGGATGTAAAGAAAAAGTGGAAATCAGAATTGGGGAATTCATTGGGTTATAGGAGATATTGAGATCTCCGAATCAAAACATGTTTATCTCTTCCTCAACCAATGCGTTCATTGAATTTTGCTTGGCAATCTTATATGATTGGATCCCAATTCCTTGGCTCACCAATGCTCTCTAAAAACAAACAAATTCCCAATCCCTTGGTTTAAATGTTCATAAGAAGAGATGATGCTTGATCACTGATTATACCACACAATTTCATGAACCACAATTTGGTAGGATTACATGTCACAATATCCATCCAAACCCCAATCCAATCCACTGTGAGAAAGCTTCTCTAGCATGAATCCTCCATTCCTTTCCCAAGGCTCCGAAGGATTCCAAGTATGAGTAG